>NW_026857256.1:0-89951 GCF_026571515.1 Ruditapes philippinarum
AAAAAGGGAGGACAAATTTACTTTCGAAAAAATAGGAGGTATTCGGATAATGCATTTCGAATAATACGCTCGTTTTTTATATTGATTTATAAAGAGATAAAAACAGGACCGCCTATATACTTCGGATAATGCCGGGTATTCGAATTAAGGGTTGTCGAATAACCGGGGTCGGACTGTATTTAAAAAAATGTATGTTTTCTTGCTATGATTTCTCATTGACCTATGAAAAGTAAATTTACTGTTCAGCCTTGCACTTCAGGGGTGGGGGGGGGGGCGGGCTGGGGCATTTATGGCAGGGGAAGGAAGTGGAGTGCTTTGTCTAATAGAAGCAGATTGTTTTTTTCTTTACAGTTTGATGGTTGTCTGTTCTACCACAAGCAAGCCCACTACACATTTGGTGCATCTCCTTTAGTTGTTTGGCTAAAAACCGTACATGGTCGGAGAACTGCTTGGCAATTGAAATTCCAGATTGTATGTTGCAAACAGAAAACCGGCTAATTATTCTACTTATGCTGCGCACATGCAAAACAGGTGAAGGACAGGAAAGAGCACTTTGCGAAGGAGCTTGAGGAAAAAAAGCGCATAGGAAACAGAAACGTGGACAAGATCGATCAAAAACAATTTAAGATGGATGTAAGTCAAGAATGTGATGTTTCTGATACTAGTATTAGTAATGAGGGAAATATCTCAAAATCTAGCGTGAATGACAGTAATGTTAGTGAAGATATGGAACATCAGGGTGTTGCCAATAGTAACAATGTAACATGAATATTGCAGTTTCATTATATGAGGCTATGCAAAAAATTTGTGCTTAAAGTTTTTTTTTTGTTGTTTTTTTTAACCATGAAAACTGGAGCTGCACCTGTATTTCTTTTACTGTTGAACAGTTTAATACAACATTTTAGTTGAATTTTTCCCCCTTGGTAGAGTTGGATAATTTTCATTTTAAATGCACCAAAATAAGGAAGATCCCTGTATTCGTTATTGTTTAAAAAAGAGACTGTTAAAAGAAAATATTTTTTTTATTATAGAAAGACCCCTTTTGGTTTTGATCAGTAACCCCGCATTAAATGAAACAGGCTTTTTTTTCAGATCTGATGGTAAGATAATATTTATTTTTCTATTTGTTTTCTGTTTTTTGTTTTGTTTGACTTCTAAACCTTTAGTGCTATCAGCAATTAAGACTTGCCAATGACATCTGTAAGAATGTCAAGTTTTAATGACTGTCTTCATATTTTTCAATGTTGATAAATAAATGTTTACAAAATGGAAATGTATTTTACAAGATATAAGAATGTGTATTGAATAAGTCAGTTTATGAATTATTAAAAGAAAAACAACATTTACTAATAAGCTATTTACCTAATATAATGAAGACCATAAAACATTTTAACTAACATTATAACAAATCTGAAAGTAAAATACATTTCATGCTAGTAGCTTAGGCGTGAATAAAAGCAGCAAATTTTAAGACAAATATGCAATAAAACAACAAAACAATATGCAGTGGCATGTACATATTGTAAAGGGGCGAATATAAACAGCTGACAATTTAAGTGTAGTAAGATTAAATTTTCTGTCATTGATAAATCAATGTTTAGAACAGGAAAGGTGTTTTAATGTTGATAAATCAATGTTTACAATTAAAAAAGTGTTTAAATGTTGATAAATCAAAGTTTACCACAGGAAAGGTATTTTAATCTTGTTAAATGAATGTTTAAAGAAGGGAAAGTGTTTGAGTGTTGATAAATTAATGTTTACAACAGAAAGGTGTTAAAATGTTGATAAATCAATGTTTACAACAGAAAGGTTATTATAATGTTGATAATCCATGTTTACACAGGACAGATGTTAATGTTACTTTCAAGTTGATAAATCAAAGTTAACAACAGGGAAGGAAGGGCACAAACACTGTTGAGTAACAGTTGCAGATTTAACTTTTGTTTTTGTTTTTACTTGTTTTATTGCCATTTATTTTTGATCAATAAAATATGAAAACAATATTGCAGTGTTCTATAAACCCTTCTCTATTGTTACATCAAAATTTCTTTTAACATCTACCCACTTTTTTCTCCACTCTGTTGCACATTTATTGATAGAACAGTATTTGGATTCTGATCCGTCTTTTGCCCTCCGGACAACCTAAATATTTTTCATGTCAATTTATCATACTCAAGGTATATAGCTTATATACATGTACACACTCACTTTAGATGAGAGCTTAATTATGCTCCCCGAAAAATTTCGGGGGAGCATATAGTCGCCGCCTTGTCCGTCCGTTTGTCTTTCCATCCGTCCCCTTTTCTTGTCCGGGACATAACTTTGAAACAACAAGAGGTATCAACATGAAACTTTGTAGGTAGATAGATCTCATTGAGTAGGTTTTCAGTGCACAAGAACAGTAACTGTAACACTTTTGGAGTTATTCCCCTTTGTTCATTTTTACACTTTGAACTTTGTCCGGGACATTACTCTAAAATTATAAGAGATATCAACATGAAACTTTGTAGATAGATAGGTCTCATTGGGTGGAAGTGCAGTGCTTAAGAATCATTACTCTGCCTTACCTTATTTTAAAGTTATTGCCCTTTGTTTATTTTTACTTTTTGACTTTCGTCCGTGACATAACTTTAAAACTATTAGATATATCAACATGAAACTTTGTAGGTAGCTAGATATAAATGGATAGAACTGCAATGCTTTAAGAACCTAAACAAAGCCCTGGTCTAAATTTTGGAGTTATTGCCCTTTGTTCATTTTTTTAACACTTTGAAATTTTTACCTGGGACCATAACTCTGATATCATCAGGAAACTTTATAGATAGATAGATTTCATTGAATAGAAGTGCAGTGCAAAAAAACATAACTCCGCCTTGCCTAATTTTGGAGATTTTGCCCTTTGTTCATTTTTTATACTTTCCTGTGTCCAGAACCCTCTTGGGGAGCATCACCCGGTTCAACCGGTTCTTGTTTGAATTTGTTGAAATTGAACTTTGACCACCCATAAAGAGAAATGAATGATACACGGGTCAAACTTTTATACCTGTGAGTTTAAAAGCAGATTCTATATGTTGGACCTTCTTAGTAAATGTCATAGTTACAGATAAGGTCAAGGATCAGATTTATGTATGTTCTTCAACTTTTTTTAGTAAATTTTAGGATGTTTATGATGGTTAGGTCAAAGTTCCATCATTCTTAAGATAACTCACAGAATTTTCATGTCATTGGCAATCATTTTAAAGGTCAAGGTTAACTTGAAGGTCTAAAGTTTGTGCTATGATATTTTGTGTCTGACTGGATATCGAAACAAGTCAAATTTATATTGCATTGATGCAAGAGGTAGAGGTGTCATGGGAAGCAATGCCATGCCTGTTTGGGAGTCAAAGACATACCCATGATCCATTGGTCAGCAGTCAAACACCTTTGCCGCTGAGCAATCCAAGTCCTTTTTGCTTGTATTTGAAAGTCGATTTATGAAAACTATTTTCTATACAGCTGATGGAATCTAAATGGGTTCCAGGAATACCCAGAGATTTTGAAACAGATTGGTGTACAGTAACATGTCCTGTCAGGGAAAAAGATGTGCTAGTCATGGTATAGATGTAAGCCAATATTTACTATAGTTTATTGTAAGATACATTTTTGGTTCTATTCAGATACATAATAATACATTGTTATTATACATGCTCATGCATAAAATAATGAATTCCAGTAAACTTGGAAACTTGATAATGACTTAAAAAGGAAGTGAGGCTATACTTTACATATTAGGGCACATATGGTAGTTCTAATGAGAAAAGTTGAAATGAGAATTATTTTAAACCTTTATTTATTACACAATGTAATAAAAGGAAATAAGCATGAATTAAATGATGTAAGGCAGAAAATTTGGGAAAAGCAGAGGTCCTGTAAGAGCAGTGAAAAAAATAATATAAAAGGTGAAAATGGCAGCCTAAACCTTTGAGTTTTGTTTTTTATGACAAGGTTTTAAAGTTTAAATTATAAAAAGTTTTTGTTACTGAAGCAAAATTGAAATTTTAAATTGTTTTTGTTACTGAAGCAGAATGATGTACAATTTTAAGTATGAAA
This sequence comes from Ruditapes philippinarum, assembly GCF_026571515.1. Lineage (NCBI taxonomy): Eukaryota > Metazoa > Mollusca > Bivalvia > Venerida > Veneridae > Ruditapes > Ruditapes philippinarum. The sequence goes on from NW_026857256.1 coordinate 4,090, forward strand.
CATGGTAACTATTTACAGGGAGAGACGAAGTCATTTAGTAAGAAAGGTTTTAAGATACCTGGCTATTTCTTGTCGGTGTTGCCAGGTGGAAATGGTACAGAGTATGGATTTGGTCCTACAGGTATGCTTAAACTGTAACAAAATAGTCCATAATGGACATGTCCTGCCATGAAGTTGAAATAATCCATAGTAAGTTGAAGGGATTTTACTTCTAAGGAGCACGGTTGCTGAGCAGTTTTTGTGTTGCTAGCAATTTAAAGATTACTGGCCATGCTGGTTCAAACCCTGCTGGAGCAAGCTATTATTTCTTTGAGCAAGAAACTACAATTGTTGCTTTGAACTATTTAGCTCCAAGAACAAATTTGAGTATTTCAATAAGCTTATAGCTTCCAACACAATCAAACTCAAATGAATTCATACAAACTAATTCTAAACTGTTTAAATTGAGGAGTTACCAATTTTGAGTTTGGCTTACGTACTTTACGTACTTTCATAGCATTTATATAATACAAATGGTATATATAAGTCTTTATTGCATTTACTATTTTTAGAGGAATATAATTGATTTTTTATAAGTGCATTTTTTTCATCTTAAATTAATTGTAATGTATCCTAATGAAATTTCAAAATAAATGATAATTTTACAGTTGTGACTCTACTTGATTGCTTGTTCCATGAAGAGATGATGACCTATTTTATTCTGGACTGTATTATGTGGGCATCCGATGACGTAAAAAGACTTCCGTATGTAATTTTAAAATGAGTTCTGGCTCTTTACTGTGTCAAAGACAAGTTCGTATTGCAGTTTTTTCACACACCCGTGCCGAATTTTGCGACTCCGTAAATATGATATTGCACCAGGCTGTGCATATATTTTAGAATGTGATGTCATTAGCGTTATAAACAACATAGTGCAAAGACACGCTCTAAATGTTAGTGTTATACTATAGGCACGTCATTGAAAAATGACTCTTATTTCACTTTTAAACGGTATTTCTTTTGGGTTGTGATAAATAGAATATTAAAAATTCTGTAAGTTCATTGCTGAATTTATTAGTTATTACTTGTTGAATAAAATAATATTATGCTCGCCAGAGGCTCGCATAATATAATTTTATTCAACTCGTGCAATAAATTCAGTATTGAACTTAAACTCATTTAATATCCTCTATTTACATTAAAAGAGAGACTAATATTAATTTATAATCCATTGTCTTCAAAAATAATCTTTTTGTTTGTCATGATCACAACAGCAAATAACATTTGGGCTTCAGTGATCATAGGCCACTGTTGATAAAATACTAGAAACTCAAGGTCGCTCTTTAGATTTCTTTTATAGATTTGCTGCTGCAGGCTACTGTGTACTGTCATGAAATGCCATATAAAGAATGTATATATTTTAACAGTGTGTGACGGATATTAAAGGTCAATGTATTTTATAGCTGTAAAGTTGAAATGCATATGTGCATATCAATTGCAAGAGACTCAAATGTTGTTATTTTGTTTTTTCCCTTATCAGTATATGGACAGAATGAAGTTTGTGAAAAGAGAAATTTCAAAAAGACCAGAATTTAAAAATATAACAGACCTTAATATGGTAGGTATAAGTATAAAAGCTACGTAAAGATAACATTTCTCAGAACCATTGTAAACACTAGAAAATCCAGGAATAATATTTTAGTAAAGATCATCCTTTGTCTATGATTATTTGGTTTTTCAACTTTAAGATTGCAGACTTAAGAAGTTTCATACATGTACATTGTATTTTATCCAATTTTAATTATATGTATATGATAACAATTTTTCTGTTACTCCTTACTTGGATCAGTACAGTACAGTACAGAGCCATAACGGATGCTATACCAGGACTGGTTGGTCTGATAACTCTAGAAAAGAAATAATAAACGTGTATGTTGTGTTGGTTTTTTGTTTGTTTAAAATGTGATTTTATAGGGTAAAATTTCACTACATCATGTTTTCAATATACCCTTAAAACATAAATTTTGGATTTTTTTTTCAGTATAAGTTTGTGCCACTGTATCAGTATGATTGTTCATTAGAAGGTATTGATTTGTGCATGAGGCAGACAACATTTGAGGTAATGATTTTCTATGCATTGAGCTTAGATATTTGGTATGAAACAGAATAGCAGATCACTACCAAGTTGCATAGTAATCTATAGGAAAACCTTTAGAAATTTTATTTTCCTTCAACCAAGATATTGGGTTTTACAAGATGTAGTTTTTTTCAATCATCTAAAATGGCCCAATCCAGTCCAGGGTTCACTTTATTATACATAGTTATGTAGGAAGAACCTCAAGAAATCGTCTTCTCCTTAACTGCAAGGCTTAAAGCTTGGATATTTTGTGTCAAGGATTTTAATTGTAAACCACTAGTAAGTGTTATCAAATCATGAAACTCGGGTCAAAATTAACTGTTGAGAGGATCACTTGACTTTACAAAGATTTGTCAAAGTTTATCGCTTAAGAGCTTTAATAGGTAGTCAAATTCTGTTACAAACTTTGAATTGCATTTGAAGAAAAATATTATAAATCAAACAAGTCTTAACAGTTTATATGAAAATGATTGAGAAAGATTTTCTTTTTGCATAAAATATACCGGAAAAATCCAAAATGGTGGCCTGGGAAGGAAATGCATGCAATGTTTACAACATTTATTGTTTAAATTGGAAGTCTGAAATTTTCATAGTTATTGCAATATAATTTTGTAATTTAATTGTCATTTTCTGTTGTAGATTGATGGACTCTTATTCTTTAAGAAGGATATCAAGTACAGGTCAGAAAGCACGTCGGATATACTGTGGATAAAGCCGTATATTTTACCAGACGTCTTTGAAGGCATAGCAAGTACCAAAAAGACTTATGGCAGAAAAGCCTGACACATACACCGATTTTAAAACATTCATTGACGATGTTGAACATGGTAGAATTAAAAGTAAAAAAATTAAAACCAAAAATCCAAAGACTTTAATCTGAAATGTTAAACTAAATTTACCTCCACCAGTAGAGCCTGCAGCAAGGGAGGTAAGAAAAATAAGAAGAAAGCAGACACAGTCCCAGGGTCAAAGGTAAAGACAAGGAGCAAACAAAATCGGCCAGTATACAGGGAAGGTCGGCTGTAAAAGGAAGTGGAGGTAAACAGAACAGCAGTTATTCACAGCTACTAGCTGGAGGTCATGGTCAGGCAATTTATGGTAAAGGAAAGTTCACAGGGCATAGTTACTATGGTGACGAGAGAGACTATTACTATCAGACCCAGGTTATGGATCAGACATGAGGGCTAGAAGAGGGCAAGGAATGGCTGAGATGGAATCAGCTGTTCCATATAACAGCAGACGACAGTTAAATAATAAAGGTCGTCAGTACCATTTGTTTTGAATAAATTGTGTCAGTACCAAATAGCTTTGGATGATTGGCATCAGTATCATTTGTTTTGAATAAATAGAATCAATACGAAATCATTTTGGATAATTGCATCAGTACCATTTGTTTTGAATTATTGGTGTCATTACCAAATCTTTCTGAATAATTGGCATCAGTACCGTTTGTTTGAATAATAAGCATCAGTACCAACTGTATGTGAGTTATTGGCATCATTACCATTTGTTTTTGTATAATGGTAGTCGGTACCAATTTGTTTTTGTTCAATTTTAATCAGCACTTTTGTTTTGAATAATTATGGGCAATAATAATGGTTTTCAGTACCATTTCTTTAAGCAACTGTCATTACAATTTCTTTTAAATAACTGTTAATATCACAATTTGTTTTGAATAAAAGTTGTCTTTATTGTTTGTTTTGAATAATGTTAATCAGTACCATTTGTTTTTGAATAATACATGTTCTTTATTGGTTAGTCACGCAAGTGTTCATATTTCAGATGTTGTGTTCATCTTTTGTTTTAAACAATCGGGATTGAAACTATTTGTTTAACAATTCAGGTGACAGCCATTTGTTTTGAATAATTGAGTTGTCAACTTTTGATTTGAACAATTTGGGTAACAACCATTTGTTTAAAACAATTTAGTTGACAACCATTTCTTTTGAACAATTGTGGTCACAGCCATTTATTGTTAGCCCCATTTCTTTTAACATAAATTTGGCACTACTACTCGTTTTGAATAAACATGGGAAGTACCATTTGTTTTCATTAAAGGTTGCTTAAAGGCAAGCAGTATGGTTTGCCTCAGGTGGTAAAATATGCTTCAAGAAATATAGCATTGTCAAATATTGATGAATGTAAAGCCAAAGAAGGTATTTTTGTTTGCAAAATGTTTATATAAGACATTACTGAGTGCATAATTAAAAGGCGTTTAAAACGATAAATCATGCATTATATACCTTGTTACATATTTCTATTCTAACATGGTAAAATCTATTCTAACATGGTAAAAAAGAGAATTGTTTCTATGTCGAATTAAATTTAGCAGAGACGTAATTTTGCTGGTGTAATTTGGTTTATTTTATTATTATTGTCATATCTGACGTCATTTGATGTGTAAGCATTAATTTTTCATGCTTTGCATATATCGTGTAATGAAACATTTTATTGCCCTATCGATTTGATACGCGGAATAGTGTGAAGCGTGTTAGAATGTTCTAGTCTGTAGGTCGATGAAAATAGTACAATAAATCTGAAATGAAAGGTCATTCATTGTTCAAACAGAATGTGTTCAGTTTGTTTTATTCCATTTTTTATCATTCTTTATATCTTTTATAAGCTTTGTAAGTCAAGTGTAAGTTGGAAATTTTCTTTATCTTGTTGAATTTGTCTGTATGTGGAACGTTTTTATATGACAATACAATAAATTGAATATTGATTTCACCAAAATATGATAAATTTGATTTATTTGTTAAACATGTGTAATATGGTAAACGTAAACTGTTAAACATGATGTGTATGATAAACATTATGTAACATAAACTGTACATGATACACATAATATATTTAATGAATATAATAAAGATGATGTGTAAAACGCTATGTGTATGATAACTATAATAAACATAGCATATCTGATAAACAAATTGCATTTGATAAAGATGAATATGATAAATATAATGTGTCTCTTTATGATGAACAGGATTGTAGTATGTGTATTTTAAACATGAAGAGTATGATAAAAGCTTAAATTTATACTTGATAACATTTACTGTTTATGTTCAAATAAACATCATGAAGAAAACAACATTTGTTTTTGTTTAGAAGCACAATGTTTTGCCTTCTATCAAAAAAGAAGGGGATATGATAACTGGTTTAAAATATCAATGGAAAATCGCTCTGATATATATAATCAAATACAATCTGAGAGTATTAGACACCAAGGCGGGAAGGAAATAACCTAGTATATAAATTGAGTAGTAGAGTAACAGTTGATGTAAACAATCAAAAGGAAGTAACGTGATATTAGATTAACCCAATCAAATGGAAGAAACTTTTGATAGGAAAATTTCAGTAATCGGAAAGCACCTCAATTAAAGAAATGTTACTCTTGATATTATATGTCAGTCAGCGGGAAGTAAATATTTCTTTCTGAATATTTGTAAATTGTAAAACTACGTCAGACACAATTGACATTACGCCGCCTGCCAATCAAGCTGACAGGGGTCACAGAGATAAGCCAATCAGCGATCGTTAACAGTTTCGCGAATTCGATCATTTTCCTTAGTCTAAGACAATGATGCAGAAGTAATTAAGATTAAAATTATTTTAATTTTCTGTCAATTTAAAGCTTTTAATCGGTATATTAACTAAGTTATAGAATATACTGACATATTGTCAGATCGAGTAAGTTCGTTTATTATACAAAAATTCAATTAATTTCTACATAATTATGGAAATAATAAGTTTTATAGCAGGTAGAAATCATTTTTCCTGGCTATAACACGATGCATTAAAAAAGGTTTAAACAAATCCACTTTTTCATTACCATTCTGTCTATTCATAATCACATTATATATAATAAGGTCCCAGAATATTCAGGGGATATGACATTTTTTCGTATAATTTTTATAATATATAGCGTCAATTAAACACAGCCGTAAAAATGCAAGTGTAATGAGTAAATACAACAAGAGCCACCGCCTGGCGGGGGCAACGCTCGATTTTTTAATTTTTCTAAAAGCAAACAAAGAAACGTTTGAACAAATCTTAACGTTTCCTTTTTAGCTCGACTATTCGAAGAATATGAAGAGCTATTGCAATCGCATCGGCGTCCGCGTCTGCGTTGGTTAAAGTTTTTTGTAAAGTCAATATCTCAATTATTGCTTGAGATATTCAATTGAAACTCACAATACTTATTTGTAGTAACAATGTACATCAGATTGACAAGTTGGATAACTCTGACTACAATATTTACAGAATTATGCCCTCTTTTAACTTAGAAATTTTGGTTGAAGTTTTTTTGTAATGTCAAATATCTCAATTATTGCTTGAGATTTTCAATTTAAATTTACAATATGATTAACAAGATCAACAAGGAAAGGCGGCGTTCAATGAACGCAACCCCCATATGCCCCAGCAACAAGAACCAGTGGCAAGGAGCCAAGGCGGACCCAAAACAAAAACAGGACAGGGCAGAGCACAGACAGGATAATCACTAAATAATAAATAATTTGTGTAACTGATTAGGAATTCAAAGAAAACAAATAAATGATTGAAAAATAGGCCCACAAAGGGGACAGGAGACCGGGGGAAGGGGGGGGGGGTTTAATAAAAGAAATAAAAACTAGAGGTAATGGGGAAGATACTTACCGTAGACGAGAAAACAACAAGGGACACAAGCAAAAGTGTCACCAAAACAGTATGAAACAACATAGACATAAATATGAGGAACACAGAGGGGCGCCGCCTTGGAACGGTCAGCAGCATAAATAATGACTGCTGGGAGTTTAAACCGGTTAATGGGCACCAAACCTCGCTCTTAGCCCCACCATGTTCCTATAAACGAGACAGTGTAAATAAAATGAATCCCCGCCAAGTGAAATTTTAAACAGTTGTCATGGTTACAAAAGGTTAAATAAAGTAAAACACTAAAAATGATCATGTAGAAACATATAAAAGTAAACCCAATGACCACAACACAACAAAAAGTACTCAAATTCCTAAAGGAAGACAGAGCAACAAGAAAATCACCTACAAGGGCCCGACGAAGCAAGACAGAAGACGAACATTAAGACAATTCAGTTCCAAAGGGCTTTACGAACTATCCATCATAGAGTCTCCCACTTGGTCCGTCAGATGTAATCAAAAGAGGAAAGCGTAGTGTCCAACTGTGAAAGGGTTGAACACTAAACATGCAGTATGTCTTAAAATAGTAGGGTCATAACCTCTTTTAATAAAACGTTTAATGATTTTAGTAAAAGCAGCAGAAAAATTACCATGACCCAAAATCTTACGAAGTTTGTACATCACATCGCCATAAAAAAACAGGCTGGCTAATCCCTTGTCGCAGAAGAGTTTTTAAATCAAAAACTTTTTTTATATAACAATGCACATCAGTTTGCAAAGTTGAATAACTCTGCCTGCAATATTTACAGAAGTATGCCCCTTTGAAACTTAGAAAATTTGGGTAAAGGTTAAAGGTTTTAAGAATTATCAAAGGTATTTACTTGAAACTTTACACATGTACTTATAGGGTCATAATTGAAGGTCACATCTCAAGATCCATTACTCTGCCATGTATTTTGACTGAATTATGCTTCCTTTTGTGTCACTTATATAATTATATTATTTTGTTTTGCTACTTCAATTTCAACATTTTATGATCATAACATAATCATATACTTTCTACATATTGTATCATAGTTTTGGAACCTTTCTGTTGAAAATATGTCAGAGTTAAATCGTATACATATACATGCACAGTGCGTTAACTGGAGTGCAGGTATTAGTTACCCGCACTCCAGAGCATGCTAATTGATTGGCTCATTTTTGCTGGGGTTAACTTATTGTGACGACAGAGAACGGGAAAGCGACAGCAATATCATATTCAGATGCTCGTTTATTTGTTACTTTTTGGGATTTCATATTGTGACAATTTTGTAAGATATAATGATATTTTGTCAGTTTAAGATCCTCATTAAAGTCAACAAGAAATAACATGATATTTGCAAAACTTTTCAAGTGTCATTTATATATTAACGCAGATACTTATTACGTTTTCAAAATGCCATAATACATTTATACAGTGAATAATACTTTTCAATAAAACCATAAAAAACATCAAAATTTTGTATATTCAAAACTTATATAATGTAAATTCATTGGTAACATTAGTGGTATAACAGGTTTGAGAAAACATCGGTACCATATTTTATTGACTGGGTCACGTGAATCAGTGGGCGGAGCAATCCCTTCTCTGGCGTAATGTCAATTCGAAAATAATGCATCCTTTCACTAATATCTTTACCGTATTCGGAAATATCCGTAACAGAACCGTCAAAGATATATATTATCATTTTCTTAAATTTCTTAAATTATTCCATACAAGGTATTTTAATTATTTGATGTGAGACAAAATAATTTAATAATTTCTTGATTGGATATAAACAATTTGAATTACAAAAATAAATATTTCTAATTTGAGAATTTAATTTTTAAATATTTTTCACTTTAGTCTTTTATTTACTACATATAATTCAGATATAAAACGATAAGATATAGTGTTACATGTATTCCAATGTTAAATCATACACTTTAATGCTACCAGCATGCTGACTCACATACAGTCTGTTATTTTTCTGGCCGTATGCCACACCCACTGGTCCATTTATTCCTTGTTCTTGTTCTTTATCCAGCAGTATTTTCATCTTGGATAGGTCAGGGGATAATTGATGTATATTGTCTGACAAACGTCCACATACAAACACTGCCCCAGACCTATCTATAGTCAGTTGATATGGCCCCTTCAACTGGTCATCATTGTAAATGGCCTTGACTTTCCCATCAAAGGTTAAACTTATCACACAGTTTTTCTCTAAGTCAGATACATATATAACTGTGTTGTCTGCACTGATTGTCAAGTGATGTGGATTAACAAACAGACATTTCCCATGATGATCTTTATCAAGTGTTTTCAGTACTTTACCAGACATGTCAAGTATCTTTACTGTTGCTTGTTTGTTTGTGTAAGATACTATAAGCTTGTTGTTACTATAGGCAACACCATGACAACATTTTCCTACTTTTATATCTTCAGTGTTGGTCACTGTAGTATACTTAGAGAAAGTTATAAGTCTTATTGTTCCAAGTTTAGGAAATGTGACAGCAACTTTGTTATTGTCAACTTTAGCAGCAGCCCAAGGTTCTGAAGGCAGGTCTATTATAGCCCTTGGTAAATGGTGGGGTGACAAAACCTCGATCCACAAATCTATCTCTATAATTAGGTTTGAAGATTTACAGTTACTTATCAGAAGACAGTCTTCTGATAATAAGCATAAAGATGACGTGGAGTCAATTGTGTATTGATAATCTGTGAAAAAACTAGCAGTTCTTTCTACTTTAGACTTAGGTACTTCTTGAAAAGTGAAAAATTTATCACAGTCTTGTATATCTGTTATATTCTGATCAGAAGCTGTGCATTCAACTTTGTAATAATGAATGGAATTGTTGTAACATTGTTTATCTGCATCTAATTTCAATTGTTCAATGTTTTCCTGTCCCTTCTTCATAGCAACAAACATTTGACACCTTTGATCATCATCTAGCTCCATAGATATCATAAGAAGATTATAACTCATTTCTGTAGTTTCCTCAGCAATTGTCTTTAAAATTTTCTCATCATTCTTTTTTATTATTACAATTTTTTTCTTAATTTCATTTTCCTCAACATTCAATAATTTTTCTAGTTTCCATTGATTTTCTTGTAATTTTTCAATTTTCTCTTTTTTCTCTTGTTTAAGTCTTTTCAAGGTTTCATCTATTTTCTTCTCAAAGCCTTGAATTATTTCTCTTTGATGCTTTTCAAATGCTGACAGTATTTCTTTTTTCTTTTTCATAACTTTATCTAATATCTTTTTTTCTTGTGAAACAATATCCTTCTTGTTTATGTTCACTTGCTCTTCTGTATTTTTCAAATCGTTCATTATTTCATCAATATTTTCTTTAAGTTCTTCGATTTCCTTGCTGTTTTCAATCCCGGAAACAAGAGCTGGCAAATGGCCGACCATTTTACAGTTCCCATGGTCTTGAATCTTGCACTTAGTACAGGCAAATTTCTTACAAGCTTGACAATAAAACTTGATTAATTCATCGTAATGAATAGAACATTTCTCTAGGCAGAAATCCTGTGGCATGTTATCCTTATCCTTGATAATATGAGAGACCAATAATCTTTTATGGAACTTCACACATGTTCCACACAAGTACTCGAAACACTCTTCACAAAATCCTTCAGCAGGAACATATTTTTTGTCATGTTTATCACAATGTTCACAAAACATTTCCTGAACTTCATCAGAGTCCTGTGTAACTGATGCTTTGAAGTCTTTCTCGGATTTTGCCATGATTTTAATTTTATTTTAAACACAAATTTACTACCAATACTGTCTATATATTTCTGTTTAAAATGGTTCAAATGAGAAAGGATAGATTTATCCACTGACAGATTTATTATGTTTGTTTAAACTGTGCTTAGAGACGACAGTAGTTGTGACTGGTATCTATTTGCTTTTTCTACTGATATTGGATATAAATAGCATTCGTTAAGATAAACTACAATCTGACTAAAGTTCAATTCCATATGTAGCGTAGAGTTATTTAGGAGCTGATTTTAATCAGATTGGATAAACTACTACTAGGTCACAAGGTTATAAACACATGCCAAAATATTTATACCCGATTTAACTTTGCAACATGTTTCAACTCTTTTTATTATGCCCCCGCCATATAATGGCTGGGGATATAGTGTTACCTGTTCCGTCATTCTGTCCTTCCGTCCTTCAGGCATTCTGTCATTCCGTCATCATCAGTTTCCGTTCATTATCTTATTAACGGTGGCACACATTCAACTCAAATTTGACATATGGATATGTCATGAGAAAATACAGGTAAAGTTCGAATTTGGTCATGGTTTGATGATTTTTGGCAGAGTTATGTCCCTTTTACTTTGAAAATAATATTTTCAGTTTCGCTTATTATCTCCCCAAAGGTATTACACATTCAACTCAAACTTCGACATATGGATATGTCAAAGGAATGCACAGGTAAAGTACGAATTTGGTCATGGTTCAATGATTTTTGGCAGAGTTATGCCCCTTTCACTTTAAAAATAATATGAAATATTTAGTTTTCGTTCATTATCTCCTCAACAGTATTATACATTCAACTCAAATTTGACATATGCCCAGCAAACACATGACGTTGTTTCAACGTTGCTCAGAAACAACGAGTTAATATTTCCTTACAGTGATGGAGTATAAATATCCAATCGCAACTTTTCGGCCCTTTCCGTCAGCCTTCGGATAAGGACCTCAAACACAATAGTACAAGAAAAGCATTGATGCAAAGCATCAAAGGGCGTCCAAACAGCAGGTGCAGATGAACTAGTAGATATATGATGACAAGATATTCTTATAAACTTTTCAATGGTTCATTGGGTTTTACCAGAATTGTATATCACTTTTGAATGAACGGATGAAAGACATTGTTCATTATTTATAACTTTGATCGGCATGCTAGAAATTAGAATATTACTTGTTATTTCTTTATGATCGTGGTTATTAATAGCAACGGATATACATGTATACAATCATTTATAATCCATATGTGAAACGCATGATCAACACCATACTTGTGTAATTGTCCCTTATTATGTTATTGCTATTAACGAGGACCCCCTCTTAAGGTATCTGTTCACACTAAGTAACAATATGACACTTGTTATATTACCATGTTTATCATGTTGAGCATAATTGTTTATTATACAATAAATGTAATTTCTATTTTAATAAAATAAAATACAGATTTTATGAATATTGTTTTCTTTTCTTTTTTTGTGTGTGTGTTTTATGCGCTATTTTAATACTGAGTTTTTACGTTTACTACTATTTTAAGAATTCAATTGTCATAATGATCGACGATTATAAGTCAAAGCTTAACTGGAAAAAGTCAGTAAATCATGGTTAATCTTTCAATTTATAATATTGTTTATTCTTAAACCATATACATGGACATTTGTATTTTTCTTTATCATTTTTTAAATTATCAATCAATTGAATAATTCATAAAATCTGATTTGTAACTTTGAATAATTCCTCGGAATCTTTACTAAACACGAATAACAAATTATATAAAATGTTTTAAAGTTGATAGTGTCATATTAATGCCATAAAAATGTACATTTTTTCTCAATTATTGTACATATTTATTGTTTTTATCTCATATAGATAAAATATAACATGCGATTTGTGTTGTTGGTTTTTTATTTTCGAATTGTATGTTTATGTATAATAATAATCAATCAATTCGAGAGTTGATCTGTGTTTATTAATTATTGTAACCAAACTAAGTGACAAACATTCATTTTGAAAAAAAAGCTTATTTATCTGTAAAATATTTGTTCTGTTCTGTATAACGATATCTACTCCAAAACCGGGAGAGACCGGACAATAAACGTGTGGTACTATTCGCCGGTCATTAGTAAATCCCGGGAGAGACCGGGAATTACCTAGGTGTACATCCCTCTATAAATAGATTTTCGGAATATTAAGGTCATCAACTCATCATTCTATTAACAGCTTTCGGAATAACATACCATAATAACCCACTGTGTACTACAAAATGATAAGCAAAAATACCCCGAAGAGCGCGATTTATTGACGGAAAAGGTTATTTCATTTGAAAATGTTTGCATTGCGAAATTCTCCAGTTCGCCATTCATTGTACATATCGCGACTAATTAACAATCAAGCACCCTCATACCGATCGGAATGATCGGCTTTTATTATTGGCAACTATAAAAGGCTCGAGAAGTTGCTGTCGCCCTTTCACAAAATCTCATTTCATTCCAATAGGCGCCGCGCTTCGGCGCGGACGCCAATGAATACACAGAACGTATGCGGTATTTCGGTCCAACTTACGCTAAGAAACTAAACATGTTAACAATTAGTAATTTATTGCTGGGAGTTGTTGATAAATGTATTTCCAATATTTATAGTAAAAGTCTACCTAAAATAAGTGAATTCATAGATACAAAAGCAAACAATACAATTAATATTTCTATATTTATTAATATGGTTGTAGAAACCGAAAGTACAAAAAAACAACCTGTTGACATTTAGTCGGATTTGTTTAAAGGCATATTTAATTAAAAATTGTTCTCAGACATATTTTCAATCATAAGTGTACCGAAACAGATATTACTTTCCTTTTGGATGTCAAATATATACATTCGTTTTACTATGGGGGTTATTTATGCCAAAATTACACCAAACCATTTATTGGGACATTTTTGTACATTTTGTTTTAATGTACTCATCAATTAATATTATGAAATAATTCGTCCTTAAGCTAAACTCTCACAGATTGAGAGACTAGACAGTTTTGCCTTTTTTTTCTTCTTTTTTTCTCAGAATCAGCTGATTTTGGCAGCAGTTCCTTCAGTTTTAAGCTGACACTGTGAACAAGAACCTGGGCCGTATTAATAAAGCATCTTAGTGAATAATTTCACCTTAGTGAAAAAAGACATTTTTTTGACAAGTTGAATTTAAAAAATCTAACGTGTGTACAAAATTTGTTTGAAAATAGGCAAGAAAATTTTCTAATTAATAAAAACACATAAAAAATGTTGTGGATGGTCACAGGTATTGGAAATAAGCCATGTCAAAATTTAAGAACTTTTCAAGAGGATGAAATTTTTATATCACCCAAGCACTTTGAACAATGTTGAACAACTGTTTTATTTTATAATCATTTTGTTGATGAAAAAAAATAAATTCTAAAACCATTGATTATGAAATGTGCAACTTGTCATTGTCAGCTGGAAATATAATTTGACCTACAGAGTTTCATTAATAAATATAAAAATTGGTTAAATCGTTTTGTATATTTTCTCCATGTGTGCAAATGGAAATTTTAAAACAAAGGGACGTAACTTGGTAAACTGAATCCGAACCGCAATACGGACTTTACCGAGAATATAACTGTAGCGCCACCTGTTAGCATAATTTGGGTGTCACATATAATGACATATTATTACACCAGATGTCGCGTTGTATTACGCTTGCTGCATTCGGCTTTTGGTTATAAATGCGCATTCTACCTTATGACATTCGTCATTCAAGCTGAGTAAATAGACCTAAATACAAACAGTTGCAGGTTAATTTATTAAATTTTTATACCAGATCAACAAATGAATAATAATTGATCGTTAAATAACGACATCAACATAAAATTAAGCAAGTCGCACACAGCAGAAAGCATAATGTGCATGTAAGAAAGCAACATGTAAAAGTCAGAATGCAAGATGTATATGTCAGAATGCATAATGTACAAGTTAGAAAGCACGATGTACAAGTAAGAAAGCACAATGTAACGTAAGAAAGCAAGATGTAATTTTGGCATAAATAACCCTCCATATTTTACATTATCTCTGTTTCTGTTTACATCTAAATTCACGTGGTAGAACTACTTTCAAACCGTATTGTTTCCGAGGTTATTATAGATAAAAGCCGAGGCAGTTCCGATTGTATAAATATCATGTTTAACCTAACCTGTTGCTGTGCGTAAAACAGAAAATATGCGAGTTTAGAGAGATATTTTACATCAGTTTAGAAGAGACATGCTGATAGTGTGTAGCGTCTATTTTTGTTTAGAAGGGAATTTGTTGTTTTGAAGGGAAGGTCTTATTTTTAAACTTACACAGTATGGTATTAATGGTAATTTATTAAATTGGACTATCGACTACCTCTCTGAAAGATAACAGTCCGTCTTTGTAGGTTCAGAACTGTCCGAAAATCTTGACATCTATAATGCAGGCGTACCCCAGGGATCAGCCCTTGGGCCTCTTTTATTTCTCATCTATGTTAATGATATTGCCGAAAATTTGATAAGCATAACACGTCTTTTCGCAGATGACAGCTCATTGGCCGTTTCATCAAATGACATGCGTTACATAGAATCGACTTTAAATCACGATCTCGAAATTATCGATGAATGGTCCAAACGATGGCTTGTAAGTTTAAATCCCAATTAAAGGGAGGTTATGTTTTTTTTCATCCGACAAGCCTACTCTCCTTTTTAATGATTATTTTCTTGATTTTGTAGATCATCATTTATCATCAAACATTTAGGTATAATTTTTTCAACAGATTTAAAATGGCGTCAGCATATTGATTTGGTAACATTATAACATCAGCCTCTAAAGTTTTGAGTACCATGCGTGCAATTAAGTTTAAACTGAAATGAAATTTACATTTCATACATGCGTCCAATATTAGAATATGCCTCCGTTACATGTGGGACGGATATACAGTATACGAAAACAATCACTTGAACATTTGCAATCCTTGCCAAGGTATGGCACCACTAAAATATCCGATTTCTAGTCATTTCGGCACCAAGACATTTCATCCCCTATCAAATGAGCCCTTTACCACATCGGCACACTTAAACTTATTATAATGTTTTCTATCATAACTGTACTCGTTAACTCTCGTAATACAATATGACAAATACATGATAATAACAAATCATAACTATTAACTTAATGGAAGATATATTTTGTATTATACAATAAAGATTGTACTGTTCGATGACTATGTTCGATTAGTCATTTAAGAGTTATGTTATGTACTATAATTTATCTATCTCAAAATTGTTATAATGGTATTGATTTCGAAGTAATTAAATCGTACCTGTGCAATCACAACATTATTGAATAGCACCTTAATTATTATGTTATTTTCATTATTGTTAATTGATACTGTGTCAGTGTCAAATACCACAGTAAGTGGTATGCATATCAAACTGATCTATATCAATCTATATCTATATCAAATTATCCACGTAGTTTTATGTAGCAATCCTTGACAATATCTCCAGCCAAATCTATTACATGTATAGATATGCTTTCTTGATTTGTCATGTGGCAATCTTTGACAATGTCTCCAGTCAAACCTGGTGCCTCTAGATATAGGCGTTTCAGATATTTCATGTGGTAATCTTTGACAATATCTCCAGGCAAATTTGGTTTCTTTTAAGGCAGGCGTTCTAGATATTAAATGTGGCAATCTTTGATAATGTCTCCAGTCAAATCTAGTGCCGTTGGAGATAGGCGTTCTAGATATTTCATGTCGCAATTGCTGAAAATGTCTGCAGCCAAATATGGTTCCTTTTTAGGCAGGCGCTCTAGATATATCTAAAACGCTTACTTCAAAAGGTACCAGATTTTGCTAGATACATTGTCAAAGATTGCCATATGAAAAATCTACAACGCTAATCTCTACAAGTCCCAGATTAGGCTGAAGACATTGTCAAAGATGAACATGAAATATCTTTAACGCATACATTTACAGGTACCAGATTTGGATGGAGACATTGTCGTACATTACCAAATCAAATATCTGGAACATCAATTTCTACATGCATCAAAGATTGCCTAATGAACTATCTACAACTCCAATGTCAACATGTACCAGATTTGGCTGTAGACATTGTCAAAGATCGCCAAACGAAACATCAAGAATGCATATCTCTAAATGTACCAGATTTGACTGGAGATATTGTCAAAGATTGCTACATGAAATATCTAGAACGCACACCTCTAAAGGCACCAGGTTTGACTAGTGACATTGTCATAGAATTCTACATAAAATGTCATGAACGCATATCTTTATATGTACCAGATTTGGCTGGAGACAATCAAAGATTGCTACATTAAATATACAACTGTTTTCTTTAGAGATACCAGATTTGTCTACAGATATTGTCAACGATTGCTACGTGTAATATCTAGAATGCATTTTTCAAAAGGCAACATATTTGACCGGAGACATTGTCAAACATTGCAATATAAAATATCAGAAATGCTTGTCTGTAAATGTACCAGATCGGACTCGAGACATTGCCACAAGTTATGTTTAAAACAATAGTTCATACAGGTACCAGATTTGTCTGGAGACATTGTCAAAGATTGCTGCATGAAATATCTAGAATGCATTTTTCGAAAGCCAACATATTTGACTGGAGACACTGTCAAAGATTGCGACATAAAATATCAGAAAGGCATATCTGTAAATGTACCAGATCGGAATGGAGACATTGTCATAGATTGCCACAAGTGATGTCTAAAACAATAGTCCATATAGGTACCAGATTTGGCTGGAGACATTGTCACAAAATGCCACATAAAATATCTAGAACGTCTATCTGTAAAGGCACCAAGTTTAACTGGAGACATCGTCAAATGTTGCAACATGAAATATCAAGAACGCATATCTAAAAATGTACCAGATTTGGCTGGATATAGAGATATGCACTCTTGATATTTCATCTGGCAATCTTTCACAATGCCTCCAGCCAAATCTGGTACATATATCGATAGGCGTTCTAGATATTTCATGTGGCAATCTTTGATAGTGTCTCCAGCCAAATCTGGTACGTATAGAGATAGGCGTTCTAGATATTTCATGTGACAATCTTTGACAATGTCTCCAGTCAAATTTGGTATATATACATGTAGATATATGCGTTCTTGATATTTCACGTAGCAATCTTTGACAATGTCTCAAGTCAAACATGATACCTTTAGAAATAGGCGTTCTAGATATCTCATGTGGGAATCTTTGACAATAGTCCTATAAAATCTGGTACATATAGAAATATGCGTTCATGATATTTTATGTAGCAAACTTTGAAAATGTCTCCAGCCAAATCTGGTACATATAGAGATAGGCGTTCTAGATATTTCATGTGGCAATCTTTGACAATGTCTCCTATCAAATCTGGTACATATAGAGATTTGCGTTCTTGATATTTCACGTGGCAATCTTTGACAATGTCTCTAATCAAACATGATGCCTTTAGAGATAGGCGTTCTAGATATTTCATGTGGCAATCTTTGACAATGTCTCCTATCAAATCTGGTACATATAAAGATGTGCGTTCTAGATATTTCATGTTGCAATCTTTGGCAATGTCTTGTGTCAAATCTGGTACCTGTATGGACTATTGTTTTAGACATGAATTGTGACAATCTTTGAAATTGGGAGACATTGTCAAAGAATGCCACATTTTATGTCTAAAACAAAAGTCCATACAGGTACCAAATTTGACTGGAGACATTATCAAAGATTGCCACATGAAATATCTAGAACGCCTGCCTCAAAAATGAACCAGATTTGGCTGGAGATATTGTGAAAGATAGACACATGGAATGTCTACAACGTCTACCTATAAAGGCACGAAGTTATACTAGAGAAACTGTCAAAGATTGTCACATGAAATACCTGGAACTTCAACATCTATATGTACCAAATTTCACTAGCGACACTGTCAAACAATGTCGAAAGAACATTTAGGACTCCAATGTGTAAGGGAACCAGATTTGGCTGGAAGCATAGACAACCAAAGCCACATAGAAATATCAAGATCACATACCTCTACGTGTACCTGAATTGGCTTGAAACATTATCTTGATGGCTATATGTTATATCTAAAACACCAGTCTTTACAGGTACCAGACTTGGCTCGAAACATTGTCAAAGATTGCTGCGTGAAATATCAAGACCACCTATCTCTATTTGCACCAGATTTGAAAGAAGACATTTTCAAAGATTGCCACATGAAATATCCACAGGCACGAATATCGGACCTAGGATGAAAATATATGACCAGATTGATAATAAAACCTGTGTTCATCTTAAAAGTGTCAAAAACCAAAAAAAAAAAATGTAAAAAATGACCCCCTTTAAAATATACTATAAGTTAAGAGAAGGCCGGAAACTCCAGATTCGAGCCTACGAGCAAGGGATTCATTTCCCGAGCCGTTGTGAAAACAATTGGCCGGACAATTAAAAACGACTTGTATATTATATCACTATTTCACGTTTGTATTAAGCTTCCAAATGAGACCAACCCAAAGTCTCTAGCCCTTCTCGTTCATGAAATATCTATCAGGAAACGAGCGAATTCGTGCTAAAAATCGTTGGTAGACAGAATTGCGGCACAACGATTCGGTACGTAAACATAGACTAATACATGTTTGTCAGCTGAGTACGGGTCAAAATCACTTGAATTTACTAAATAATATTACTAAATACATTAAGTTGGACCATTCACAAGCGTCAGTAGCACCTGATACACACGAGATTCGAGTTTCAAACATTTACACGGTCTTTCAATCGCTTTCTACGCCATTATGCATCCTTGTGTGAAACGTTGCGGTTTCGTTGCTATTGGCCAATCAGAAGACTCGTTACAAAATATCGAACAGCTGATTGACAATGGCGTTGAAAGGAATCTAAATACCGTGGAAAGGTTTGAAATTCGAATTTTACGTGTATCAGATGCTACTGACGGGTGTGAGTGGTCCAACTATACCCGTAGAAATAGGCGATCTAGATATAAAGGGGGTCATTTTTTACCATTTTATTTTTTGTTTTTTGACACTTTTAAGATGAACACAGGTTTTATTATCAATCTGGTCATATATTTTCATCCCAGGTCCGATACTCGTGCCTGTGGAAATATCTAGAATGCATATCTCTATATGTACCAGATTTGGCTGGATACATTGTCAAAGATTGCTATATGGAATATCAAGAAAGAACGCCTATCGATATATGTACCAGATTTGGCTGGGGACATTGTCAAAGATTGCTACATGGAATACCTAGAACGCCTATCTCTAAAGGCATTATGTTTGATTAGTGACATTGTCAAAGATTGCTACATGAAATGTTAAGAGCGAATATCTCTATATGTACCAGATTTGAAAGGAGACAGAGTCAAATATTGCCAAATGAAATATATAGAATGCCTATCTCTGTATGTACCAGATTTGGCTGGAGACATTGTCAAAGATTGCTTCATGATATATCTAGAATGCATATTTCAAAAGGCAACAAATTTGACTGGAGACACTGTGAAAGATTGCCATATACTAGTACAATATCAGAAACGCATATCTTAAAAATGTACCAGATTGGAAAGGAGACATTGTCAAAGATTGCCACAAGTTATGTCTAAAACAATAGTCCATACAGGTACCAGATTTGCTTCGAGAAATTGTCAAAGATTGCCACATGTAATATTTGGAACTTCTATCCTTATATGTACCAAATTTCACTAGCGATACTGTCAAAGAATACCTAATGAAACATGTACAACTCTAATCTGAACGGGAACCAGATTTTGCTGGAAACATAGCCAAACATTGCCTCAAGAACACATTCCTCTAGATGCACCGGATTTGGCTTGAGACATTATCTAGATGGCTACATGTTATATCTAATACGCCAGTATTTACAGGTACCAGATTTGGCTCGAAACATTGTCAAAGATTGCTACATGAAATAGCAAGACCGCCTATCTCTATATGCACCAGATTTGAAAGGAAACATTGTCAAAGGTTGCGACATGAAATATCTAGAATGCATTTTTCAAAAGGCAAAATATTTGACTCGAGACACTGTCAAAGAAATCAGATATCAGAAAGGCATACATGCAAATGTACCAGATTGGACTGGAGACATTTTTAAAGATTTCCACAAGTTATGTCTAAAACAATAGTCCATACAAGTACCGGATTTGACTGGAGACATTGTCATAGATCGCCACATGAAATCAAAGTGCTGCAGCACTTAATGCGACGGACATGCAACCGGGGAGACATTTAGGGTTATTTAGAAAAAATATAAAACACAAAATATAGGAATCTATAACAGAGAAAATTTGTTCCATACAAGGAGCAATATATTTTGTGTCTCAATCTGATATAATCCAGATTTTCTACTTTCAAGCAGAATGAAATATATGCCTAAAACCCTGGTCAAACTTGTAAATCAGTGTCATTATCGATTTATTCCAAGAAATGATATGTAAATGGAAAAAAAACTTTCAACGACATATTTCTAAAATAAAACCATGCAAATAGACTTCAAGCATAATACATTATACTACGGATAAATCCGTCTTTATACATGTGAGAATGTTATTTAGAATTGCTTCGTGTTTTAACATAGTGGGCATATAGACAATAAAATATAAGTCATTTGTATTTTTATTTCTTTTGGATATGTACGTCTCGTTAAAATCATCAGCAATTAATAGTCACCGTATTTTTTTTAGATTTCTTTTATTTGCAAGGGCCAGAGCACACCGTTTTTATTTTAATCTAAATGTCACAATTTTTTTTAAAAGCACTATAGTGTTTAGTTGTCTTTTCATTTTCAACACTAAATTACATTTTCAACTTGTTTGCTTCTTACAATTGTATAGAATTTCTAAAAGTATTGCATGTGAACAAAGTAAGTATCCGCTTGGTTTATAACATGTATAATGTGTACTCCCTACTGTCCGAAAATCAGCACAGGTAAAGCAGAATCTATTTTTTAGAATAGCGAAGGTTAACTCATATCGTGACCTAGAAAATGTATCTAATTTATTAATAACTGCTGAATATTCAGCTAAACCCGCGGTATGAGTCACGAAAATAGTTCTTCTTTTTATTAATGCGCGAGTTATTCTAGAGTCCAAAAAAACTTTTTGATTTGTTAATAATAATGTTTTGTATAATGTAGAAAGATTTATTTCCTACTAATAATTTCTTGGAACTCAGAGCTTACACCTTTATTATAGTATAATTTGCTGTCCTACTTTTTCGACAGCGGTAAATCGTTTCGGCAGTAATTTGCATAATTGCGCAATAATACTACGGGACTACAACGTTTTTATCAATCATATACGTCCATATTTTAACTTGGATAACTTAATTTGAAATTGAAAAGGCCAAATATGGAAGATTTTAAGATATCCCGACATAGTATGGGAGTTTTAAAGGATCAAATTCATGTACTTTTTCTTGGGCTGTTAATCGGCTGAGGACACTTTGCGCGAGTGTAGCAGACGAAATCCCATGTAGATGACTTAGCTCTGAACGCGCCTGAGGGCGCGTCCGTCGCAAAAACTAAAACGCCTATATCTTGAGGCATCAGGTTTGATTAGAGACATTGTCAAAGATTGCCACAAGAAATATCTAGAACGCCCATCTCTAAAGGCATCATGTTTGACTAGAGACCTTTTTAAAGATTGCTTCATGAAATATCAGGAACGCATATCTCTATATGTACCAGATTTGAAAGGAGACATTGTCAAAGATTGCTACTTTAAATATTTATAACGCCTATCTCTAAAGGCAATATGCTTGACTAGAGACATTGTCAAAGATTGCTACATGAAATATCAAGAACGCAAATCTCTATTATACCAGATTTGATAGAAGACATTTTCAAAGATTTCCACATGAAATATCAAGAACGCCTATCTCTAAAGGCACCAAGTTTTACTGGAGTCATCTTCAAAGATTGCCATATGAAATATCAAGAGCGCATATCTCAATATGTACCCGATTTGGTTAGAGAGATTGTCAAAGATTGCCACATTAAATGATATACAACTGCTATCTATTCAGGTACCTGATTTGTCTAGATATATTGTCAAAGATTGACACATTAAATATCAAGACTGCATATCTCTACATATTCTAGATTTCACTGAAGATATTTCAAAGATTGCCACATTCATTATCGGGAACGCCTACCTGAAAAGATGTCAGATGTGCCCGGAGACATTGTTAAAGATTGTCACACTAAATATCTGGAAAGTTAATCTCTATATGTACCACATTTCACAGGCGACACTGCCAAAGATTGCAACTTACAATATCTACAACCTCAATGTGTACGGGAACTAGATTTGGCTGGAGACATAGTCAAAAATTGCCACATAAAAATATCAAGAAAACATACCTCTACATGTATCGGATTTCGCTTGAGACATTATCTAGAATGTCACATGTTATATTTATAATGCCAGTCTCAAAATATACCAGATTTGGCTGGAGACATTGTCAAAGACTAACACATAAAATATCTAGAAGGCCTGCCTTAAAAGGAAACCAGATTTGGCTGGAAATACTGTCAGAAATTGCCACATGAAATATATGCAACACCTATCTCTAAAGGCACAAGGTTTGACTGGAAACATTGCCAAAGATTGCCACATCAAATTTCTAGATCGCCTATTTCTACATGTACTAGATTTGGCTTGAGAATGATTGCAACATAAAAAAATAGAATGCATGTTTTTTAAAGCAACAAATTTCACTGGAGACAGCTTCAAAGATTGCCACATTAAATATCAGATACCAGAATACCAGATTAAACCACAGTTATTGCCAAAGGTAGCCACATGAAATATCTAGAACGCCTTTCTATTTAGGCACAAGGTTTGACTGGAGACATTGTCAAAGATTTCCACATGAAATATCTAGATCGACTCTCTCTACACGTACTTGATTTGGCTGGAGATATCGTCAAATATTGTCAAATTGAATAACGCATATCTCTACATGTTCTAGATTTCTTTGGAGATATTTAACAATTTGCCGCATGAAATATCTAGAACATTGCCTCAAAAGGTGCGAGATTTGCCTGAAGACATTGTCAAAGATTGCCACATGAAATACCTGGAGCGTCAATGTCCATAATATGTACCACATTTCAGTGACGACACTTCCAAATATTGCCACATGAAATATCTAGATCGCCTATTTCTACATGTATTAGATTTGGCTGGTGATATTGTCAATGATTGCAACATAAAATATCTAGAATGCATGTTTCTAAAAGAAACATATTTGACTGGAGACACTGTCAATGATTGCCAAATAAAATATCAAGAAGGCGTATCTCTAAATTTAACCAGGAGTTATTGCTAACGATTGCCACATGTTATATCTTAAACTTAGGTAGCATATTAGGCTGGATACATTCCCTGAGACACATAAAACATAAAGAACGCATATCTTTACACATACTAGATTTGGTTTGTGACATTATCATAGATTGTTCATGAAATATAGAGAACGTCTATCCCTACAGTCACCAGATATGGCTGCAGAAATTGTCAAAGATTGCCATATGAAATATTTAGAACTATTATCTCTACAGGTACCAGATTTGACAAGAGAAATAGTCAAATATTGCCACATTAAATATCAAGAACGCATATCTCTACATATTCTAGATTTCGATGGAGATATTTCAAAGATTGCCGCATGAAATATGTAGAACCTTGCCCCAAAAGGTGCCAGAAATTACCTGAAAACATTGTCAAATATTGCAACATGAAATATCTAGAACGCCTATAGATATCTAAAGGCACCAGGTTTGCCTGGAGACATAGTCTAACATTGCCACAAAAGACATCAAGAATACATATCTGTACATGTACCAGATTTTGCAACAGATATTTTTCAAAGATTGCCAAATAAAATATCTAACATTTCTATATTTTCAGGCACCATTTTTGACTGGAGACTTTGTAAAAAAATGCCACATATAATAACAACTACGGTATGATGCAGCACGCATAGTAACAGGTCTTACCAGGTCGGTATCGATCAATTCGCTTATAAAAGAAGTTGGGTAGATTTCCCTCTCAGATAGGCGTAAAATACAAAAAAATAGTTACGGTTTTTAAAGCTAAAAATACCCAATTCCACAATACCTTGAAAACATATTTCCATCGCTAGTTTCAGAAACAACAAACTACTCGTTACGAAACAACAACAATTACATAACCATAGCTAGGCGCACCAAAACGTACAACAAATCATTTATACCTTCTGCTACTGAATTATGGAATGCATTAGACACCGAAACTCGCGAAATTAATTCATTGAATATTTTTTTCTAGAATGAAAGAAAAGTTTAAATCCCCCGTAGTACCTAAACACTTTTTGTTTGGTGTAAGATATTTGCCAGTTTTACATGCTCGTTTAGCAACTTACACGCTGACCTTTTAAAAAATCACTTGAGAGAAAGTCCGACTTGTATATGTGGGAACCTTTGTGAGGATGGCGAGCACTATCTATTTTGCTGTCCATTATTTAAACCTCAGAGACTTATACTCCTCGCAGAAACCAAAATATTTCATCCTCTTAATGTTGAGCTTTTACTGTGCAGTAGCAATTCTTTAGATGTTAACAATAATGAACAAATATTTGCGGCTGTCCAAAAATTTATCAGAACTACTGACCGTTTTTGAAACCCATGATATTTTGTAAATCGGCCGATTGTATTAATGCTAATAACCTGGTACCATAAATAATTGACAATCACATTTATGATGGACGCTTACTCCCAATGACGAATAATGCTAAATGCTGGCTCCTTAACCTTGTCGTTATTATATAAATACATAAATATACATTTTTTCTGTCTTACTTATTTCTTACATTGTTTTATTTTTTATGTCAATCTGTCTTTATTTTTTTTTCTTTGTTTGCTTCATATGTATACATGTCACCTATAAATGCCAGTTGATTAATACATTTTTTCAGGGGGAGGGCCGGTCGCTTATGTTGTAAGAACTTGGGCCCAACCCTTTTGCTATTTGTTATTTCGAAATCAATTTGTTTCTCTGTATATTTACATGTATATATTCCCATTAATTATCTCCCCAACAGTTGTACATATTCAACTCAAATTAAAGATATGGATATGTCATAAGAATGCATTGGTCAATTTCTAATTTGGTCATGGTTTGATGATAGCTGAGAGAATTATCCTTCTTGAACTTTGAAAAAAAAATCAGAAGTTTTAAGTTTCCGTTCATTATCTCCCAAATGGTTGTACACATTCAATTCCAATTTGACATAAATATACATCTTAGGAATAAGCAGTTCAAGTTTGAATTTGGTCGTGGTTCAATGATTTTGGACAAATTTATCTTTCTTGAATGTTGGAAAAAAATTGAATTTTCAGTTTCAGCACTCTAATTTTGTGGAAATGTGTGTAGCATTATTTTGGCTACAAATATGCAATATGCAATTTACAAAAGGTTAACACTGAATAGTTTCAGTGCCTTGAACTTCGTATAAAAATGGTTTATGTTAACATTGAAAAGTTTTAACGGCTTTGAACTTAAAATGAAAAAAAATAATTTGTGCAAACACATTTAGAACTAAATATCATCTGAAATTTTGGCTGCATGAGGGGGCATCCGCGTGACGACACATTTCTAATTTTTTTCATGTAAATATAAATGTTATGTTCTAATCTTTTGGAAATATTTTGTAATTTGTGTATATTTTATCAGTTTTAACCTTTTACTTCATCTTTCTGTACACAATCTTATAATTTGAAATTTCTTAATATTTATTTTACATTGTTTTTGATATAAAAATTATAACAGAAATATATATACAGTAAATATTGTCTGAATGACTTTTTGATAAAACTTAAATATTAATTGGTTAATGCACTGCTGTGTTTTCATGTGGTTATGAATGATCTTTTATGGTTATGAATAAGTCAAGAAAGACTATGAATAAGTCAGGATAGTTTATGAATAAGTCTAGACAGACTATGAATATATCGAGATAGTTTATGAATAAGTCAAGATAGACTATGAATATGTCAAGTCAGGTTATGAATAAGTCCAGATAAACTATGAACAAGCCAGTATATGTTATGAAAGTTTGTAGCATATTCACTTGTTCCAATGAGACATATTCATTTGGAATTTACTAGATTTCTGCAATGATTTGAAAACTATTTTACCAAAAGATGAGCATCGCATATCTTCAACTATATATAGTTCTATCCAGGTAACTTCATTAGTAATTTTAGCGAAGGATGTTCAAAATAGGGCACCAAATGAATGATTAACATATAATGGTATAACTTTTCAGAAAATGCAATATTAGATTTGTATATATTATGAAATAGTGAAAACATTCTATGCGCTGGACATCATGAATTGGAAGGACCACCCTGATTATGATAATGATGTAAGTTTAATTTCAACACAGAGATTTGTAGAGCTGCCATTGATTTAGTGCAAAGCATATTGACAATTATTGATATCTCGTAACTAGTATATTGGTATTTACTTCTATTTACTTGTAATGATATACCTGATAAAATAACTTCTTTTTTGTATCGTCTGCTACAAGTAGTGGCTACATATAGGGATCATTTATCTGTTTATGTCTGTCTATCTGTCTGTCCAAACTGACATTTGGATACTTGTGGTTTGAGGACTTGAAGGTATACTTTCTCTTACATATCATTCATTCTGCAAGGCTTTTATGTTGGTATTTTCCTTTATGTGACTAAAATATACACTACAGAAAGCAATAGAGTAGCCACATAAATACTGTCTTGTTAGAACGTCTGTCTGGCATTAAACTTGTCCGGACTACTCCTAAAAAACTCCTGGTGGAGTTACATCCGAACGTTACATGAATTATCCTAGTACCAAGTCTAGTTAGCATAACGTCTGCATTTTACAGTTCAATAATTATTGTCAGATTTTTGTCCCTTTCATAATTTTAATTTCTACAGTTTGTCTGGACTACTTCCTTTATACGTGTTACACAATTTGAATGAATATGAGTTATGACCCTTTAAAAAGAAATCGTTTTTGCCTGTATATGATTTTTGTGTTGCTAACCAGTAGCTGCTACATGCAACAAAGTAGCCAAGACTTATAGGGATCAATCCTCTGTCATCTGTCTATCCAGCTGTCTGTTCGTTACAAAACTTTATAGTTCAATGATTTTCCTCATGATTCTTTATTTCTAATTTTTAAAGTTTGTCTAGACTGCTTGTTTTATACTACTTTATGATACTACTTTATGTAATTATGTATTAATTTTGATTAAAATTTAAAGGGTTGATTGGTACCTCAAGAACTTGGACATAATATTATTTAATTCAAGTTTATATTATTTAAATTTCCAGTTGAATGATTTTGGCTGAATTATGACCCTTAAAAAGACCATTTCGGCCTGGTCGTGATTTTTGTTTAGCTTGTTATACAGATACTGTAACATGCTACATGCTACAAAGAAGATGCGACATATAGGGAACAAACTGTCTAATAACCGCTTAATACAACTGCTTAATTTGCTTTCATCAGGCGACACGTATTCATTGAATGATAATTCATGTTTGTTAAAATATTTTTTCTATTCAATGCGCCAGAAATTTGGCATATATCTTATGCACCTGGAAGCACTTACGAGATAATACTTACGTGGCAACAGGAATTATAAGTAACTGTACATATATTTTGATGTCATTCACTCCGTGAGCATTAATGTTGCTATTTTCCGTTATTATTATGTGGCTGAATGGAACAGTAAGGAGAGCTGGTTAGACTTTCCAACAGTCTGTCTGTTGTAATTTTGGTGTTCGTTCTGTATATTTTGAACCGATGGACGAAAATTGAGACTACTTGGCATAAATTATATCCATAATGGGACAATGTACATTATATATATGAGTATAATTATAAGATTCCTGGGTCAAGGTCACACATAGTTCATATGTATTAATTTCCAAATTTCATATCCTTTCTTATCTTTTGGAGGATTAAAAGGTAACTAGCAGGCAGAAATACTATTCTTACAATGAGACGAATGACAGAATGCAGGTTTGGGCTTCCTCATATCAAAATTGGCCATGACCCTTTGGACGCTTGCTAGTCCCCTACCAGTTTAACCAGAGGGGACTTTAATTTTAACCTCTCTCCGTCTGTCCGTCCGTCCTTTTGTCCGTCAGTCAATTCGTCAGACTTTAGGTTAACCTTTCGTCAGTCTGTCCGTAAGTCCAGAAAATTTGGATCCCATGATAGCGTAAAAAGTAGAAAACATATTTTATGAAACTTGAAATATGGGTAAATGGCAGTCTGGAGATTATTCATCTGTGTAAAAATATTAGGGTGCTATGGCAACAAATAAACAAATAGATTTAAAATGTAACAATATTTTTGTGATAACTTAAAAACCTACTGAAAATATTTAAATGAAACTTGAAATATGGATAGATGACAGTATGGAGATTATGCACATCATTTAAAACTCAACTAAAGGGAGTATACGATGGAGAGCTGTCCTTCTCACCCGGCGCCAGCGATTGTGTCCAGATTTTGATTAAAGTATTTACGCAGTAAAATATTTTTCACTATGACTTCTTTATTTCTAAAGATATATCATAAAACTTAAAAATATGTCTCTGATCATCAACCAAATCATATGTGACAAGGTTCACAACTCTAGCACCAAAATTACCAGAAATTAACCCCCTTGAACTTAGATTTTTCATGAAAAATGTTATAACATATTTATTTCTTAGTGTATCTACTTCAAACTTATAAATATAGGTTTCTTATCATCACTCACATCATATGTGGCAAGGTTCATAATTCTTCACTATTAGAATACTGGTGACTGGATTAATATAGACTTCTATAAGAAAACAAATAAAAATAATAAAAAACCGTGACAAAAGTTTGGCATAATAATCATAGACAGGATGTATGATGCGTTATAGTAGTAAGCAAACAGTTAAAGTGCTAATATTAAGTATGACACGAGTAAAACTGACTAAGAATAATATAAGATATATAAAATATAAAATAGTTCTAGTAATTGACAGCTATATAGAGAAAGATATTTCAACAGAACTTTGGAATTCATTCGATTTTGTGATAATGTATCCAAATGTTATATCCAGGAAGTCTCTTAAAAAAAAGTCTTTTCCATAACAATATGCATATTAAGCGAAGTTTACTTACGCGTAAAATGGCTGCGAATTAATAGTAAGCTGTGCACTGCATACCTTTAACAGAACCGAATAAAATGCTACCTGCATGAATATCTGTTTAGACCTGCGCAGTTGTTTAATTTGAAGAGGAGGCGTTACGTCCGTTTTTATATAGTACTCGGTTTATACTGTTACAGGACGGTTAAGTCATTGGAATTGTTTAGGAATTCGGCACCATGTGTCTTATTTATAATATACTGTGATTTGAAGCTGGTTATGGTTTATCCCAATTTCATGAACGTAACTTTGAAAAAACGTATGAAAATTTGTATCCCGATTTCATAAACTTAAATAAGCAAAATTTATGAACAACAATAAAACATCAAATCTGAGCATGAAAATATAATATAAGACATTAAAGGCATCATACCCGATACCAAACCTGACCAAAATAAAAAGCGCATGTGTTATCTCGCTTTACTATATAAAAGGCGGCTATCGTAGATTTTTTAAGCCAGAACTATGTCTTCACAGTACTTTTCAAATCGTCTCAAAAGAAATAAACATAACAAGATATTTATAATTAAAGATACATTTCTTCAAAACAAATTTGAAAAGAAATCAGATTTTTTAACAGTCAACGAAGCAGTGGGTCCCACAGATGGTCTGTAAAAGCAAATCAGTTTCTTTGGTAAGAAAGTTTAGCTGATTTTTTTTAGCCCGGTTCCATTTAAATTCGGGAAACCCAGACAGTTGAAAAATCTTTTATTTTAAAGGAGATAAAAAAATCATTGTCTTTCCATTTGAAGAAAATGTAAATAAAAATGTTTTGCAAGAAAGCAAGAAATTTAAAATTGTCCTTAAATGTAAAGCAGATGTATATAAATGTTTTATGTACCTGCATTTTTATTGACGACTTGCATATTAAATCGTGTTATTCCGCAGCAATGATGCGTCTATTTCAAAACGATTAAAACAGAAATCCTGGATATTATGTCCTAGGTTATTAAAAAGTTCAGAACAATGACAATGCGTTTATTCGTAATATAAGGCCTTCAGTCCAAAATACAATCAGATTTTCAATTTAACATAGAGTGAGATATAAATATATACATGTATATATAGTAGACATATGAGTATATTTACAGCTAATTAGTATAATGGTAATATTGAATATTTAAGTTGAAATAAATGCAGTTTTAATAAAACATATAATGTACAAATGCCAATATGATTATTGATATCAGTGTTTAAGATGTAACTTTTAATTTAGATACGTTATTTAAACATAAAGGTTTAACAAATGGAGTAACTGAAATTCATAGCACATAAATATTAATTAAAAACATTACAATATACGTGTTTAAATTTGTTCAGTTATTTTCTTAAGTTTTCTTAAATTATTTGCTTCATAGATAAATTTTGCCAATTTTTAATATTGTCTTTCGTTTTGTCTGACATTATATAGTATTAAAGCGTCGATTACTGTTTACAATCACATTCCAATTACAAACGTTTTAAGTGTTTGTGTCTAAGGTCGTTGTACAGCTGTCAATCAAAAATGAACTTCATATTCCACAACATACACATTACGTTTAAGACAAAATGAACAAAATTTAAACTCTGTCAATATTCAAGTGCCTTCCTGTTTCAATTTTCAAGTCATGGCCACTGCATCTAAAATTTGCTAATGTGCGTTTATATGCATAAGGCATACTCAGTAAAAATAACATTCGTCAGAAATAGACATTTTATGAATTCTGTAAATGATCGCTTTTGGCGATGAATTAATGTCAGACATTATCGCTTGTCTACAGTAGTCTGAGACTCGGGTCCTAAATACTGTGGCATTTCCGTTAATTTAAGCCAGTGCTTTACACATTCAGACATGTATGTTACACTAATTGGAAGGCGTCAGCATTCACTAAGGGCGGAGAAACTTGCAACGTTTTGATTTAAACATGCTATCCTTTTGCAAAATGATATATGCACATTTTCGATCTGTCGACATGTGTTATATCCTCAAATCTCTGATGAGTATGTCAAAATGGGTTTAACCATAGCATAGAATAGTTTGAAAGCATCATTAACTTTAAAATAACCAAAATGTTTCTGGTAAGAAATAACATTTACAGCCTTGGTCGCCTGTATGGCTAGTACATCTTTTCTTTTAGTCCATGAACGCTTGTAGTTGTTTCAGGACAATAGTTAATATCAAATATGTGACTATTCATTCGTTGGGAACATTTTTGACTAGTTGTCTAACATATTGTTTTAAACATTTTTACATGTAATCATGTATATAACATCACCTGAATAACATGACATTCAGATGAGTTGCTAGTACTTGTAAATGAATTAGATTTATCGACTTTTAAAAAATGGGTACAGCGACGTTACATTTTGATACTCTGCAAATTTGAGGTACACTCTTCAGTTTAAAGTGAAGTAATTAATATATCTTGAATATTCTTTGGTCGTGTATATGCAATGATAGGTTTATAAGTATGCAGTTAACTAGCACTCTCATGTTCAGAATAGTTATAAAAATTCCAGTATTGGTTTAATATTTTACCAATATTAGGCAAGGATGGATTGTCGGTCCTCACAAATGGAATTACTGTATTCCTATTTTTCATAAGTTGAAAGAGCCCCTTGCATTGTTAAAGAAACCGCCTTTTTAAATGTTTCATTTGAATATTTGCAGGATAATTACGGGCTTCAAAATAATCACTGTTTTTTGACCAATTCCGTTCTAAAAACCTTCGTCAACTGAAGTTCTGGCCTATAGCGTCAAGCTTGACTAAACGGAATACCCAGTTGCAAGAAATAGGGTGACATGATGAAAGATCTATATACTGAAAACTGTAAGTATCTATTTCATGAACACTACCATGCAGAGTGCCATTATTACCCTTTTACAATGTTAAAATCTAAAAATGGTATTGTTTCTTTAGAAAAACAATATGTAAATTTTATATTGTCATGACAATTATTAAGTATATCAATAAATTGTGATAAATATTTTTCAGAATTATTCCAGATAAAAAAAATCATGCAATGCAGATCTGAAATGATAAGAAATGTTTTACATGTATCCCATTATTAAATCATACACTTTAATGTTATCAGCACATTGACTCAAATTCAATCTGTTTTTATTCCGGCAGTATGCCAAACCTGATGGACACATTATTCCTTGGTCTATACCCAGCAGTATCTTCGCCATGGTCAGGTCAGGTGATAATTGATGTATATTGTGTGACTGAACTCCGCATACAAACACTTTTCCATACTGATCTACAGTCAGCTGATATGGACTTTCCAGCTGACCATCATTGTAAATGGCCTTTACATCCCCATCAAAAGTTAAACCTAATACACAGTTTTCCTTAAAGTCAGATACATATATAATCATGCTGTCTGCGCTGATTGTTATGTAATGAGGATGAACAAACAGACATTTCCCATGATGATCTCTATCAAATATTTTCAGTACTTTACCAGACATGTCAAGTATCTTCACTGCAGATGGATTGGTTATGTAAGATACTAAAAGCTTGTTGTTACTATAGGCAACACCACAGCACAGCTCTCCTACTTTTATATCTTCAGTGTTGGTCACTGTCATGCACTTAGAGAATGTTATCAGTCTTATTAATCCAAATTTAGGAAATGTGACAACAGCTTTGTAATTGTCAACTTTAGCAACAGCCCAAGGGTTAAAAGACAGGTCTATTGTATCATATGATGAAGTGTTGACTGACATATCCTTGAATATAGCAAGGTTTGAAGATTTATAGTTACTTATCAGAAGACAGTTTTCTGATAATAAGCATAAAGATGACCAGGAGTCAAATGTGCCTTTAATATCTGTGTTATACCTTGCAGTTCTTTGTACTTCAGACTCATGTATTTCTTGAAAAGTGAAAAATTTATCACAGTGTTGTAAATCTGTTATATTCTGTACAGAAGCGGTGCATTCAACCTTGTAATAATGAATTGAAATGTTTTTACTTAGTTTATCTGCATCTGGTTTTAATTGTTCAATGATTTCTTCTCCCTTCTTCATAGCAACAAACAGTTGACATCTTCGATCTCTTTTTTGATGATTAACCAACTCTGCTGATATGGTGTTTAGTTTTGTTCTCATTTTTAATGTTTCTTCAGCAATTGTTTTCAAAATCTTCTCATCGTTCTTTTTTATGATTTCAATTTTCTTCTTTATTTCATTTTCCTCATCATTTAATAACTTTTCTAATTTCCTTTGATTTTCACTTAATTTTTCAATTTTCTCTTTTTTCTCTTGTTTAAGTATTTTTACTGTTTCTTCTATTCTCTTTCCTAAGTGTTGAATTACTTCTTCCTTATGTTTTACAAACGCTAACAGTATTTCTGTTTTCTTTTTCATAACTGTACCTAATATCATTGTTTCTTGTGAAGCAACCTCCTCCATGCTTATGTTCATGTGTTCGTCTGTATTTTCCAAATCTTCCATTAACTCATCAAGATTTTCATTAAGTTCTTTGATCTCTTGACTGTTTTCAATCCCGGGAACGAGAGCTGGAATATGACTGACCGTTATACAGCTCCCATGGTTTTGAGTCTTGCATTCAGTACAGGCAAATATTTTGCAAGTTTGACAAAAGAACTTGACTAATTCATCTTGATGAACAGAACATTTCTCTTGACAGAAATCCTGTGGCATATTATCCTTATCTTTGATACTATGGGAGAGCATATATCTTTTATGGAACTTCAGACATATACCACACAAGTACACGAAACATTCCTCACAAAATCCCTCAGCAGGAACGTATTGCTTGTCCTGTTTATCACAATGTTCACAAAACAGTTCCTGAACTTCATCAGAGTCCTGCGTAAATGAAGCACTGAAGTCCATACTGGAATGTGCCTGGATTATTTTTTTAAATTTAAAACATGAACAACTACGCATTACCGTCTATCTAGTTGTGTTTAAAATTAGGGAGTATTGATCAATCCAGCGACAGGTTTATTATATTATTCTTAAATAATATGCTTGTATAGAAGGTAGTTATAACTGGTATCTATTGTGATACATATTGATATTGGATTTATAAATAGCAGTTGTTACGATAAAAAAAATTGACCATTTTCCATGTATTTTTCAATTCAAATTAAAAGTTTATTGCGCAAAGCATGTAAATACAATGCATAATGCACAATACAATTCAACATTTCAAGATATGGAGCACAGAGATTACATAAAATGTTTTCAAAAGAGACAATAAGTTGAATTTAAACACGATATCTAGTAATGTTCTTATTTTTTTGTAAATACGTGTTTTATTCTCATTCCTTTAAAACAATGTTAAAATTTGCAATTGTTAAACTTTTAATTAACAGAAATCTATTATAATTATATAATATATAATTATAATAGAAAACACAGTATTTGATGAAGAACTTTTTAATAAAACTCAAATGCTAATTAGATTATATCCTATTATGTTTTCATGCGGGTATGCATGATCGTTAATGATTAATTAATCATTAAATAAGTCAAGATAGATTATGAATAAGTCAAGATGAATTAATATGAATAAGTCAAGATAGATTAATATGAATGATGTCAAAGATTAATATGAATGTCAAAGTATGGTAACATGATTAAATCAAGATATAAAAATATGAATGAGACAAGATAAATTATTATGAATAAGTCAAGATTGATAAATATGAATAAGTCAAGATTGATAAATATGAATAAGTCAAGATAAATTGATATGAATAAGTCCATGTAAATTAATAAAAATAAGTCAAGATAGAGTAATATGAATATGTCAATATAGATTAATAAGAGTAATTCAAGGTAGATTAATATGAATAAGTCAAGATATATTTATATGAATAAGTAAAGATAGTTTAATATGAATAAGTTTAAATGGTTTAATATGAATAAGTTAAGGTAGATAAATATGAATAAGTTAAGATTGATTTATATGAATAAGTATAGATAGTTTAATATAAACAAGTCAAAATAGTTTAATGTGAAAGGTCAAAATTAATGACATGTAACCAGACTATTATAAAAACGATTTAGAATGGAACAAAACCGAGGTTATAATTTTGATTATTCAAATTATGGTAAATAAAGGTTTGACACCGGAAAGTAGTTCATGGTTATTTTGTGCCCTTATGTCCTTTTCCTACTTTGCTTCTATCATAGTATCCTGCACTGAGAGAAAATGGAGCACTCTACTAATTGGTCAGATCTTGGTTTAAGAAAATACCAAATTTATTTAACCTGTAATAGGGAATGCAGCTTACTTAAAAGTTTGTAGTATATTCTCTAATTCAAATGAGACAAATTGTTTTGGAATTTACTTGATTTCATGAATGTCTGCATAGTTTTATCAAAATACCTGTTAAGTATATCTTTAACTGTTAAAATAGATAGTTCTATCCAGGTAACTCCGATGAGTGAGCGATGTATAATTTCAGATAGGGCACCAAATCAAATATCAAAATGTTATGTTTTAACTTTTCGGAAAATGCATATTAGTTTGTACATGTCATAAAATAGAGAAAACATTCTATATGCTGGACATCAAGACTTGGAAGGACCAGTTTGTTTATGATTGTGATGTAAGGATAATTTTACCAGTTCAATAAAAAAATATAATTTGATCACACAATGATGATTATTTCCCATATTGGCCCTTTTGCGTCCTATTTTGGTTTTGGTTGGATGTCTTCTTGGTACTAATTGCCGATTAGACAACTTTGCATACCAACGAAACAGACGTCTGGCGTTTGTTTTTTGTTTCTTTCTGTTTTTTTGTTTTTTTGTTTTTGTTTTTTTTCCTTTTTGTTGCTAAATATCAGTTTGAAGGACGCAAAATAACAAATATGTCCTGCAAAAAAAATCAAATATAAATATAAAAAAGTTTTATGGTAGATATATAACGTACTTGTTCATTTTACATATTTTAAAATTAATAAAAAGAGCTTGAAATCATCACCAATATGTTGTCAATATAGCCTCTAGATAGTCACGAAATGCCAATATATCGCTTCCTTTTTCAAAAATTTTCTCGGGGTTGCATGCCCCCGAACCCTCCTAGTTAATAAGTGCATATCAAAAAGCTCAGTTACGCCCCTGTATATAACCTTTATTTCATCAATTACCACTCTAAATTGTATTGTTATAATTGACTACATTTTGAAATCTTTCCATTACTATACTATTTTATTATTGAATATTGGAGATTTAACTGAAAATAGAAACATTTTTTTTATTTTAAAAAAAAACCCTTTTTTAATAAATGATTATGTATTTAAATGTCCTGTAACATAATTGTTTATGGCTTTATATCATAAAAATGATGCTCAAATTAAGATTTATCAATTTTGTAAGCTCCAAAAAGCATTATTTATAAAGATATTGTCGAATTTAACATTTCATGTAAATGAAGGGAGGTAATAAAAAATTATTTTCTATAAAGTCTAAGTCAAATTGTTCAATAAAAAATGAATGCATAAATATTAAGGATTACATATAATATGTACATATATTTGCAGTAAATATTTAACATATTCTTCGATGTTTGAAAAATGTTTTATAAGCATAATACTATAATTATATATATAATTTCACTTAAGAATACTGCCTAGCAAGTTGTGTTTAAAAGGGTCAAATTAGGAAGTATAGAGCTATCTACTGACATACTTATCATACTTGTTAAAAATGTGTGTAGTAGAATCGGTAGTTAACTCGTATCTATTTGCTTTATTATGTTATTGTTAATGGATTTATAAAAAGCAATGTTAACAAAAACTACTAAATGGTCTCAAGATTATAAACGCATGTCAAAGTATATATACCCTATTTAACTTTGCAACATGTTTTGACTCATTTTTGTCATGTAATATTTATTACATGAAAAAATGAGAAATGTAACGTTCTCTTCTTTTTGTAATATATTGTAATTTGTGTATACTTTCTCAAACTTAGCCTTTACTTAATTTCCAGTACACAATCATATAATTTGAGATCACTATTAAACATTTATTTTAAAGTATTTTTAGTATAAAAAATATCACAGAAAACCCAGTATTGTCTGAATTACTTTAATAAAGCTCAAATGTTTAATTAGATTGTTAATGATTATGTACAAGTCTATAAAGGTTATAAATATGTCAAGATAGATTATGAATAAGTAGAGATAGGTTATGAATAAGTCAAGATAGAATATGAATATGTCAAGAAACATTATTATGTTTACTATCTTTATCATACACATCATGTTTATCATTTACATATTACGTTTATGATGTTACACATGTTTAACAAATCAATCAAGTTTATTATATTATGGTGAAATTAATATTTAATTTATTATACTGTCATATAAAAACGTTTAACATTCAGACCAATTCAATATTTTGTTGAAAACTTCCAACATACACTACTAGACTTACCTTCCAAAATTCCATTTTATTTAGTTCGGCCCATTGTTTTCTCGTTTAGGGCACATGCATTTTTTTTTACTTGGGGACCATATGCCGCTTTACATGGAATAGCACTAACGTGTCGCATTGAAGATTCCATGATAACCGCCATATGAACAAATCTGCGGATGTTTCAAAATTCTAAATGTTACCAGTTCATGTTAAATGTTGAATTCTTCTTAAGCCGATGCTAGGGGGCGTGGACGGTTGTTTGCACTTGACAGTACCGTCCATGAACAGGCTCAATCAAACCGAGCCTGCAACATTTTCAATTTTGACGTGTTGTGCTTTCTTTAGGGATTATTATTTCTCTCTATTTTACAAAGCTTATAAAAAATATAAAGAATGGTAAAAATGCAATAAAACAAACTGAAGACATTTTATTTGAAGAATAAATGGCCTTTCATTTCAGATTTAGAGTACTATTTACAATGAGCTATAAACTAGACACAAAAGAAAGTTGTTCAAACAACATTTTAATACCCTTCACACTTTTCCATTACCGAACTGATAGGGCAATAACATTGATATTTGCACAGCATAAAAAAGAAACATTCTTGACTTAACTCATAATCTATCTTGACATATTTATTACCTATTTTTCTTTAATCATAACATATCTTGACCTTTTCATGTATATGATAAACATAATGCATTAAATAAATATGAATACAATAAACATGTGTATGATAAATATTATATAAACATAATATATATGCTAAGAATGATGCATTTATGAATATGATAAAACATGATGTGTAAGTTTTATACTTGATGAGATTTATTGTTTATGTTTACCTAAACATCAAAAATAAAACACCATTCGGTATTTCCTTTCCTTTTTGCACAATATTGTGACCAAATATCAGAAAAGTAAGGATATAAAGCATCATTGAAAAACATCTCCTATAACAGTTGAATGAGAGTTACCTCACCTGATTGCAAAAGGCGCTAAGGGGGCAAAGGGATAGTATATAAATTGAGTAGTTGTCTTAAGTAACCAATAAGCTAAACAATCAAAGGGAAGTAACTTGTTATTAATATACCCAATCAAAGGGAAGTAACTTGTGATATTGAATGCCAGTCTTTTGAGGTTAACCCAATCAGAGGGATGTAAATCTTGATATTGAAAGTCATTCTCTGAATATTACCTCAAGCAAATAGATGATATTCTTAATATTAAACTGCAGTAGTTTAAAATAAATATCCTGCCATATATTTGTAAAATAAAATGTATCAAAACTGTTAAATTTTAGAATGTCGCACAAAATCAAGGGGAAGTCATTACTTAAATGAATTTTAGTTCATATAGTGAGTCTTCCCCGAAAAGGTGCAAGTATGCGGATATAATCTATAGAACAAATGTATTTTCCTTTGGAATTTCTAAGCATATCAAACTTGACCGATTATGCACTGGTCCTGGATATACTGGTGAGGTCGAAAAGCTAGCTTACGGAACGTCGGTGGTTCTACTCAGGTGCCCGTTCGTGCCTGAAATTTATTAAATGCACGTAAGGGCATATGAGGTCTTCCTCCACCAGTAAAGCTAGAGCGTCGCGATATGACCTATTTTGTGTCGATGTGACGTAAAACCCAAAACAAACAAAGGTCGAAAAGAAAGCCTGTCGGAATTTGCTTACAATGAAGCGATGTTTTATATATATCCCAGCATTGTGATCTTGAGTTTTGAGTTTTGTACACCTACACTAAGGGTGTGGAGGTCAAACACCATAAAATCCAAATATATTGTATACTTGCCAATTCCACATAAAAGTATCATATATATAAATACAACTTAATATACTCTGTTTTGAACATCAGTCTAACGTACATTGTTCATGTCCGCACCTACCCTAAAAATAGCATTGTACATGTATCTTATTGCATTCATTTCCCCATGTATACAAATGTCAAATTTATGCTTCAATATAAACTACAAAATATGCAATATGTACAAAAAAATTTCGGCTTATACTCCATTTACAAAATCTTTCGGCAGATTTTGCCGTGCCTGTTCTTTGTTTTGTAGTTTTCACGTGCCTGTTATTTTCCGGAGGTATACGATAAACTTAATCACTCTTTCGGTTCTTCCGAAGTGAAGTGTCAACAATGGAATGGTGTTTTCTCATTCTTATTATTATTATAATTATAATTAGTTTGTTTTGTTTTTTTTTGTTTTGTTTTTTTGTTGTAAACTCTGAATCGAACATCAAAAATCAAAGCATTCTGTACCATTGGAACGTAAAGATGGTGAATTTAGTTCTTTGTATTTGAAAAACCTTGTTGAATTGTAGTTTTGGTGAAGCATATTTAGGGCTGAATGGACTGTTTCATCATAAAAGAGTTGCTACTACCTAAAATTTTTATTTAAACAGCAATCAAGATTTAAAACAAATACAATTAAAGTAGTATGCTTCGTCTAGAATTCAATTGAAATCTAAATAAGAAACAAAACAAAATGTACATGTATTTATTATTCGAGAATACTTTGTCGTGAAGGAGTTAGTCATACGAAGAATATTACTTTACTAAGATGATATATAACTGTTGCAAGCATTATGCATAAAATTGTTGTGCTTATCTCCCTTAATAATAAATAAGTTTACATAATACATAGAACAAATAATTATTCATAGTTTTACTTGACACAAGTGTTTCTGCATTATAGGCCATCTACAAAAAATGGTTAAATTTTGGGCATATTGATTAGAAATGATATTCTACTGTTACCAAGTATAACGAAGAATTCCGTCACTACTAATCTTCTCTTGGAATATTACCGTGCTTTCTTTTTTGTATGTTCAGATTATTAGCTGACAGTCTGAATTTTTGTCGAGTTATCCTTTAAATATCTTTTTATAACGCTTAAATATTTTTCTGATTTTAACTCGTATTTGTAAAGTGAAAGTCTACTAGAAATATTGATGTTTGAATACCAACTTTGTACATATGTTAATTATAGTCTTAGCTTGATTTTATATAATAATTATATCACTGTTTATATTATGTAGTTGAATCCAAACATCAAGGCATGATTTACCATATATTTTTTTTGATTAGCTCAATTTTTCCGTCGTATGAGATTTCTTAATCTACATCTTCTTTGAGCACATTGTAGGCTTTCTCCAAGGATGGAATTATTGTGTGACTTAAATTTAAACATCATAATTTTACGGTACCAAGGATATCTTCTTCTTTCTCAATGTAATGACTGTCGGAGGAATCAACAATGTACCACAATCACAATTATCCTTCCACTTCAACCCCATTTTTAAAGACGGATCCTAACAATTTATCGAACAGTTTATAAATATTGTTTACCTTTACATGAAAATTGCAGACTTCGGTTACTCAATTCTTAACACTTAATAGTGCTGGCATCAATGATCCCGAAAGACCAGAAAAATATAACAACACTGAAGTGAAGTACGGGACAACTTTTTACACGGCACTAATCCTACTGTTTAAAGGTTATAGAATGTTAAGCTTGATGTTTTTGTGTCCGATAGGCCTACTTGTGCTTTATTTTTAAAGGAGCACACATATAGATATCTAATAAGGAAAGTAAAGTTAAACGTCCCATGCAATTCTGGCTGTTTAAATATCTTTATGAAAATAGTTTAGTTTATATTGTGTCCATGTTTGACGATACATAGTTGAATCGTAATCTAAAAAAAAAATCACAACAAAGATATTAACTACGGCAATGATGGCATTCAATTATTCTATCACAGCTAGGCTGTTAATACTTTCACATCTGTCCAGTAAGCGTCATATATCATGTATCATGTATTGTATTAAAATGTTCACCAATTTCTGTTTCATAGCTTGATTTATTTCCGGTAGTTTCCACTGTCTTAATTCCTGTTTTCTTGTCAATTAGTTAAAAAGTTATCTTTTCCTTTAAGTATGTGCTATGTATATATGTAAAACCCCGTTAACCCAACTTCATTATACAGGGGCTGTATTTTTTCATTTACATCTTAAAAGTCATGTTACACATTTTTTATGGTTTTATATCATAGATATGATGTTCAAATTAAGATTTATCAATATTGTAAGTTCCAAAAAGCATTATTTATAAAGATATTACAGAATTTAACATTTCATGCAAATAAAAGAGGTAATAAGAAATTTATTTTCTATAAAGTTTAAGTCAAATTTTTCATACGAAATGAATGCATATATTTTAATGATTACATATAATGTGCGCAAATATTCGCAGTACATATTTTACTTATTCTTCGATGTTTGAAAATTGTTTTATAAGCATAATTATATACATATATAAAAGTGTGGTAACAACCTCGATTACAACATACAGGATCTTTAAATGTGTTGATTCATTGCCAATGACAATATGACAATATATGTATGTTTACTTTCATAACAATTGTTTGTTTATTTTTGTTTCTCATTTATTTATTTAATCTTTTGTTCATATTGGATACTAGCTTATGTTTTGTACTGTTAAAAATAACCGACTATAGATATAGTATGTCTTACTATTGCACTGGGCTCTCTTTGCTTATGCAGGGACCTATTCGTCCCATCTCATTGATGTTTAATAAATTGTAAAGAAATGTTCTTTTAAATAAATTATATGATTCCCCAAACCCCTATTTATTGGGCACCTCCATAAAATTCTTATTACTTATGCCCGTTACCGGTTTACCGCCAGGAGTATAAAATCAGTATAAAATAAGTTGAATTTTATCTCACTTGTCTTATTTTGGAATCATCAATACTTTAATATGTCATAAAAAAACAATAAAGCATACATTTCTTAAATTTTATCTTTTTTTAACAAGCTAGACATTATTTAACAGTAGAAAACTAAGTTATTTCATTTGCAACAAAACAACAATAGTAAAGTTTCATTTTTCTCCAAAATTTATAAACAACATTCAGAAATAGTTATAATTGCCTTTGTATTTGATATTTGTCTCATCCGAAAGACCCACCATATCACTGTCCATGTAAGATCTAGATCTGTTATAGTCAAAATCGACTACATGTACAGAAGACGGTAGAAAGAAAGTTAATCCGTTACATTTGGGAAACACACTTTGCAAGTAAACGACAGATATGAATTTTTGCTGCATTGTTTCTTTCTCTTTGTTGAATAGAAAGCATGTAACACTGCAATGCTTCATTGTACTTGTTTTCCTGTTCCATGCACTGACCAAGCAAATTCAGAGTTGTTTCCCTGTGACCAAAGTTACCACCTTGCACGATAATTCTCATGAGGTTATTCAGTGCTCGTTGTTGATCCTGGTATCTATGGAGCTGACCGTATGTCTTGTACTGTAAAAAGTAGAGATAAGGCAGGGAGTCAACTACAGCATAATTCATCCATTGTCTTTCTTCTCTACTTCTGTGTAGCATGTCATCTCTTGTAGATCTCATCATTTCATACTGTAGTTCATGAGGAACACAGTTGACTTCTGTCTGCAAGAATCTAACACAAAATGATACGACATGGAATATGC
Organism: Ruditapes philippinarum; assembly: GCF_026571515.1. Taxonomy (NCBI): domain Eukaryota; kingdom Metazoa; phylum Mollusca; class Bivalvia; order Venerida; family Veneridae; genus Ruditapes; species Ruditapes philippinarum. The sequence continues at coordinate 47,874 of NW_026857256.1, forward strand.
AATTTTCATTCTGTTCGCAACATGTTCTTTTAAATTCTGCAGACGACCGACTTTTCCATGGACAAGGCCAACAGCTACATACGGCTTCAACCACATCAGAGTTGTACCGACTTTCCGTTTGTCTCAGAATGAACTCTGTTCTATCCATATCACCTACACAGTAGAATACAGATGCTAGTTTCAGTCGACCAGATGTGACATCTGAGTCCAAACCTAATGAGAGATACATAAGTGATGAATACGGAACTTGATTATTCTGTGAAATACTTGAAGAGATAATAATAGAACCAAGTGTTGAAAAAAGAACTTGCATCAGACAACAGCTTGCAAACTGTTCCAGTCTGTTTCCAAAAACGCTGTAGTTTGCTAGTTTTATAATTACCTGTTTCGAACTTTCTATGTAACTATTTGACAAGTGCATTGTGTATTCAAGAATTGCTAGCTGGCTTCTACTTATCCCTTTCGCTAAATTTAGGAGTAGCACACTCGAACATTCTTCATTTATATCACAAGAATGAAGGATCATATGGGCTATCAAAGGGATTTGGTTGAGTTTGACCTGTAGTCTATAACCCAGATCATCAATGGTAATTCGAAGCAAACATCTAGCATCATCTTGTATTGTGTCGCCTATTTTCCGCAACAGGTTGTGTTTTTCTTCGTTTGTAAATTGTCCGGCCATTAGATTGTTTTCAGAAATGATGAAATGCGGGCAAGTTTCGTTTTCAACATAGCAATGCAATTTAAGCAAGCAATATGTTAAACATGTAAACAGATTTTTCTTTTCCCAAATGTTTGGTTCTGCATTTTCTATACAGTGTAACATTGCAGTTTTACACATAAAACTAGACATAGCACTTTCCTTCCGAGGATCCAGAAAACTTTTTAAGATCATTTTCATTAAAACATAACACTGTAATTGTGTTATATTAAGATAAAACATTAAGCATCTTTCTCCTAATGATGTTGATATTCTCCATTCTAGTTCCGGGTAAGTACTAATCTTACTGCTAGCACCAACGACAAAACATTCATTGTCAGCAACATATCTTTTTATTGCTGGCGATAGCAAACTTCCTATACTTTGTCTTTCTAAGAATTGCGATGCTGATTGCGGCCATGAATTACAAGGAAAAGCATACACAATGTCAGTGTCAGTGTATTCTTCACCACCAGGTACGGCATTAGAAGGCCCGTGACGCTCGGCATCTTCACGAATGCCACTCAATAATGTATTTCTCAACAATATCCTTCCAACACCATCTCTTATGTAATCTTCACTTGGAATGCTTGTTTCAAAAAGAGGTAAATCAGATCGAAGTAGTTGTAGAAAACAATATCCAGATGTTACATTTTCATTTTGTATCATCAGAAGATTGATTTTACTTTGTTTCCATTCGGACCAGTCCTGCATCACATTAAAATCATACTGTACTATAACCGTGTCAAAATCTGAATCAAGTCCTATAGTAGTTGTGCCTTCAGACTGACTTCCAAGGTAATGTACAGTTGCGTTTTTACAAGTTGATCTAACTGTGACAGTATTAATACTCGCCATCAGCATGTTTACTCTTCTTCTTTTCATCACCATTTCTTCATTAACACCAACATCCTCCAATACCTCAGATAGCTTCAGTGACAATGTGTTACTATATTCAGGTGATTGAAACATTCTGAAATGTTAAATTTAAATATTTTCTAGTATTCTTGTCACAATAAGGAAAGAATTATTTTGTCAGAATTATGTGTGTTGCATTCAAATATAAAACTTGCGTAAAAGTTGGCCTTGACATTGACATTAAAGATATACTGTGCTCAAATTCGGTATTAGACAATAATTATTAAACATCTTTTGACTTCAAACAAAGTAGATATGTTACACAATAGATTATCCTAATATCAATATATAGACCGCTAGGCATTTATTCAAATTACACATATTAAGAATGTAATTGCTTTTCTGTGATTAAAATACTTTACTTAAGGATGAGCAAAGTACATCTTTAAAAGTTTGATAAAATGACACTACTCAGGAATATCTTCTTTAGGTAACCAAACTTAAAGTCACTCCCCTCCATATGATAAGATATTCCAAAATCTCTCTTCAAAAGCATAAAATTGATGAAACTGTAATTCTTTTATCCGGTTACTTCTAGTACCACAGATCAGTTTAAGGTGGCTTATCAAAATTGTTCAGATAAACAGGCCTGATCAGATGATTGTTTATTTGAGAATAAATCAAATGCAATAGGTTTAAGTTGTAAGCTGTGTTTCAATGACCACTTAAGAGAATGCAAAAGAAACATAAATGAATAATAGATCAATTGATTCATTAAAATATCGACACGATGCAAGTATTTTACCAAAGTATTTGATCGAACAAGTTTAAAAAAGGTCTAAAGTACGCACAAGTTTTACTTTCTATTTCGATTTCAAAAAAAAGAAAGTAGAAAAAGAAAATAAAGACACAGATACATTTCTTAAACATTAATTACATTGCCAAGTATTATATAGAAAATGAATAAAATTTTCACAATATATATAACAGTAAAAGAAATTACTTTGTATTAATAACATTCAATGGAAAATTATTCTAAATATAAGTACATGTATGATTCATCAAAACCTTGTGTATCAAGTCATCTGAAACGATACATTTACGTCTTACTTTAACATATATCAAATAACATTAAATGATAACAAATCAGAAATTACAGTTTACGTAAATACAAGATGAGAATAAATTAGTATAAAATAAACTTACTTTCAATTATCTTTAGATATGTCTTCAGTAATAAATAAAACCTTCCAAACAAGATTTTTACACAACCCTTGCTAACATTTATTGTAAATTATCCTCTTTCGATTTTAAAACTCCAATCGCAACTTTTCAGTCCTTTCCGTCATACTTCGAAACACATGAATACGTTGTTACGGGTAGTGTCTTCTCTTTCTTTTTTTCTTCTTTTTTTTTTGGGGGGGGGAGATGTATTAGTTTATTTCATTTCATTACATTGTGTAAAAGTCGGTTTAAATCAAGTTTTTGTATAAACAAAATGGTACAAAAAATAATTATTATTTTGTTTTCAGAAATTAATCTGCATTTCAATAAACATTATTATAATGATTCTTGTTTTCCAATGAAAATTATCATAATATTTCGAAACTTCACTTTTTTCACAATTAATCTCAAATAGATACACTGCTTCCTTAGATGACGCCCTCTGTTTCTGTTAACATCAAATCACGATTTAGAACTTATTGATATAATTAATCGGCGAAAAAATCCGAGTTTAAAAGTCCACAGTTTAAATACATTCTGTAATTTCTTGTATTAGTGGTAATACCTTGTTTGTACCAGTGTTCCTGCATTTGTTTACTAGTTGCCGTACCGCAATACTGGCAACACTTTGTTTGTACTAATTAAGGTCATATATTGACTTACCTGTGTTAATGCTTTGCTTGTACTAGTTGTCACACTTTGCCTTTACCAATGTCTATACATGTCTGCCTAAGATCTTACCATAAAAAAATCAGGTTTGTTTATACCCTGTAGCAGAAGTGCTTTAAAATCACTATTGAATTTTGTTTTTCAAATAAAAACTTATGACGGAAAAATTGTGTAAATTTTTCCGTAATCAGTGAGTGCTGTAGCCCTGTTTGAGAAGTTTGCACGTTAAAATCCTTTACGCTGCTTCAAGCTCTCGCAAATCTAATGAGATAAATATACCCAATAATGTGTTGAATGGGGTATGTCTTCATCTAAATGTGGATAATTTACTATACCAATTTCAAAGTCATCTCTTGTATAATAGATTTTCCATGTGATTACTGTAATATGAAGATCCAAAAATAATGTAATAAAATTTCAAGAATTCGTTATTTTTAGTAGCAATTCATTTTGATAAATATTAGACACCATTTGATCGAGATAAGAATTTTTTAAATTAAAAATATCATCATTGTATCGGCAAGTTTTATTTAATGCTACTATAAAATCTTAACCCTTTACCTCATATATACGCGAAACAACGCACTGTCGACCCCCACCCCCCTCTTTTAGTCCTCAAATAGTGAAAAAAATGTCCTATTTGGGCCCAAAACACATGTTTTCGTTAGAGAAATGTTGCTAAAAAAGTGAGCACTTTTTCGGCGCCGCCCCCCATCCAAAAGATACATGAGGGGGTTGCCAGAAGGGGGATGTGCCCCCTTCTGTTGTGGGTGAAGGGGGCGTAAATCCCCCTCATCGCCAAGAAAATTTTGGACTTGTGAGAGGCTAAAAATGACCCCATGTCGATCATAAGGTAACGTGTAACCAACGCTGTAAAGCCTTTGACTCTATCTCAATCCCTTGAGAAGTTGCAGCACTTTGAAATAAATTTTGATGGAAAGAATCAAGGCAAAATAGGATTTTTAGCAATTATGAGATGTCCCCTCGTTGCCACGGTAACAGGAAATTTAAGACTGAGCATGTCGTTACAAAGGCAATGGTCCATTTAACATTTGTGCCAAGTTTGATTAGTATTGAAGCATTTTGCAGTTTGAACTTGTAACAGGAGGCTTTTCAATGAAAACGGCCATTTTTCACAATATGCTCATGAGGGAAAGGGTTAAGAGAGACTCAAAATAAAGTCTCTTTCATAGCAATAAAAACAAAAAGGCGACCTGGGTCGCACAATTACTACCCATAGGAATTCCTATGATCTGTTAAAATAGTGTAGACTCTATTACTAAACCTGACATAAATGTTGTCTTTTTTTTTAAAGTGCTCTACTAACTTCGTCACAGGTCCACGTAGTGTAATGCTTAAAATTCCTATGAATATCTTTTTGTAACGCTTAAATATTTTTCTGACTTGAAAGTGAAAGTCTGCTAGAAATATTTATATTTGAATGCCAACTTTGTACATATCTTATAGGCTTTAAAATTCTGTTTGTAAAGTAAGCCTGCAATAAATGTAACTTTTTCCCGTGCAAAAATTTCTGAATAAGGGAAATTAGTTGAGTAAAGGTATACGATAAACTAAATCGCTTCATTGTTGTTAATGTTGTCTTTATTTGATCTTTGATCTTATTATTATTGTAATTTAGATGTCATTTTACATGACCCTTGATTAGAATAAAAAGTTATTCTTTCAGTCTATCCGGAATAGTGTTTTTTTTCTTTTTGTAAACTGCATCGAATATCAAAAAAACAAAGAATTCAATACCATGTAGATTTGATTAAAGTTTCAAGGGAATGTAAAGTAGATGAATTTATGTCTGAACTTTGAAACACCCTGTTGAACTGTAGTTGTGGTGAAACGTTGAAATGAGCTGTTTTATCATACAAGAATTGCTACTGCCTCATATTTCTTATTTTAAACATTTAAACAGGAATTCGGGTTTAAAACGAATACTTTTAAAGTAGATATTTCGTCTAGGATGCAATAACAAATCTAAATCAGAACGAAAAAATAAACGAGAATATTAATTTATTAAGATGAAATAACTGTTGTAATCATTATGCATAATGCTGTTGCGGTTATCTCCCTTCTGCCAATTCATTACACGTCATAAAACAAATAAGTACATTATTTATTTATTTTTATTTATTTATATACTTTTGCTTGCGTGTTTTGATCTTTTGCATTGTAGGTCATACATGTACAAAATATAAGGTAATATTTTACCATGTTTTTGGCATATTAATGAGAAATGAAATTCTACTGTTACTAAATGTAATGAAGAATTCAACACTATTTATCTTCTCTTAGAATATTATAGTGCTTTCCTTTTTGTAAGCTGATAGTCTGAATTTTTGTCAAAGTTGTCCTATGAATATCTTTTTTGTAACGCTTAGATATTTTTCTGACTTGAAAATGAAAGTCTGCTAGAAATGTTTATATTTGAATGCCAACTCTGTACATATCTTAAAGGCTTAGCTTGATTATATATATTATAATAATATTTAGTTGAATCCAAACATCAGACATAACTTAACATATTTTATTTGATGAACTGAAGTTTTTCGTCTCGTGAAATTTCAATATCTACATCTTCTTAAGGCATATTGTATAGTTTCTATAAGAATGGATTTATCGGGTAACTTAAATCAGGGTCTTTCAAATAGAATGGTCTGGAAACACGCTATGTTAACCCTTCTCGCTACAATTATACATGTCTCGTATAAATCGGTATAGTTTGCTATATAAACAAATTATGTAAGTGTTCAAGAAAAGGGCGAATATTAAATACAAGAGCAAAAATGAAAATTTTAACGACATAACGTTATTTAAAAATCTTTAAACTTTTGAAAAAAGGATAAATAATTCAAGAAATGATGTTTTTTAAAGCCATTTTTGTTAAAAAACATAGACTGTTTGTTCACAATATTTGCCGATAATCGGCGCCATTTTGAAAATGCACCAAATTAAACATCAAATATTTCCAAATTACATCGTGAAATATTATAATATTTTTACATGATCCGATTTAATAACATCTTTCCTCTGTACAATTTCTATTTTGTCATTGAATAATGCATGAATGTAAAAAAGCTCATGAAACTCAGACCTGTCTTCAAATATGAGCAGTAGATTTTTACCTTGACACCGGGAACGAAAAATTTCTAATTTCATTGCAAATCTATAAAATTGTTACTTTTAAAGAAAAACTGATAATATAATGTAGCCAGAGTTAGTTTTTTAGTATTTTTTTTATTGATTTAACAAAAAATTATCTTATAATTTGTTTATTGAATGGTGATGTGCTATGCCATATCACGGTCGGTAGATAACCCAATCACGTGACTCAACCGAGACAGCATTTTTCGTAAAATTGGTCTGTCTCCAGACCATTCTATTTGAAAGACCCTGCTTAAATTTAAACATGTATATAATTGTCATGAATATCTTCTTACTTCTCCATTTAATGATTGGTCGATTATCGAATTCGGAGAAATTAACAATGTACAACAATCACAATTATCCTTACACTTCAGCGCCATTTTTAAGACGGATCCCAACAATTTATTTCACAGTTTACATTTATCTTGAACTTTTTTTAAAGCCTATTGGTTAAATAAACCTGCATGTACTGTTTAAAGGTTATGGCATGTTCAGATTGATGCATTCGTGTCTGATAGGCCTACTTGTGTTACATTTGATTATTTAATGACTATTTGATTATTTATTCAATCGATAATTGTCGGAATCCGAAGTAAATCATACGGATTTTAAAGTATCATGGCAAAACGGTAAAAAAACATGGTTTATGTATAACTTAAAGTTACCGAAGCAACACTTGCCTAACTAGCCTCGGTGATGAGGCGTTTAGTCTCTTAGTTACAAACTGAAGGTTATAGGTTCGAATCTTAATGAAAAATTATTTTTTATGTTCACAGTTTTTTTTGTTGTTTTTTTTTAACTATTTTTTTTCTTTTGCGAAACTTGACTACTACTAAGTTTTTGTGCATGCCAATTAACCTGTAAATTCTAATTTCCTGTAAATTCCTCTATCTTACATTCCTGTTTTGCTTGTAAATTAACTTTACAAAAATGTGGTTATCTTTACCTTGAATTATGTACTATGTATATATGTAAAACCCTGTTACGACAACATCAGTATACGCGACTGTATTTTGTTCATTTTAATTTTAAATGCTTTGATTCATTGCGCCAATGACAATATGATTTAATTTATTTGTATGTATTATGATCATAACAATTGTTTGTTTATTTTTGTTTCTTATTATTTTATCTTTTGTTCATATCGGATACTTGTTTAAAGCTTATGTTTTGTACTGTTACCTTAACTGATTGTAAATAAATGTTGTCTTATTGTCTTACTATAGCACTTTGCTTATGTAGGGGAATAAATTACATGATTCCCCCACCCCATTTATATTAAAATTCCTATTATTTATTCCCTTTACCGCCAGGTGTATAAAAATCTGTAAAATAAGTTGAATTTTATCTCACTTGTCTTATTTTGGAATAATCAATACTTTAATATGTCATAAAAAACAATAAAGCATACATTTCTGAAATTTTATCTTTTTTATCACAAGCCACACATTATTTAACAGTGAAAACTAAGTTATTTCATTTGCAACAATGCGACAATAGTTTCATTATCTCCAAAATTTGTAAAACAACTTTCAGGAATAGTTAAACTACATTTATATTTGATGTTTGTCTCATCCGAAAGACTAACCATATCACAGTCCATGTACGATCTAGATCTGTTATAGTCAAAATCTACTTCATGTACAGAATATAGTAGAAAGAAAGTTAATCCTTTACCTTTCGGAGACACTTTGCAAGTAAACGGCAGATATGAAATTTTGCTGCATTGTTTCTTTCTCTTTGTTGAATAGAAAGCATGTAACACTGCAATGCTTCATTGTACTTGTTTTCCTGTTCCATGCACTGACCAAGCAAATTCAAAGTTGTTTCCCTGTGACCAAAGTTACCACCTTGCACGATAATTTTCAGAAGGTTATTCAGTGCTCGTTGTCGATCCTGGTATCTATGGAGCTTACCGTATGTCTTGTACTGTAAAAAGTACAGATAAGGCAGGGAGTCAACTACAGCATAATTCATCCATTGACTGTCTATAAGACTTCTGTGTTGCATGTCATCTCTTGTCGATCTCATCATTTCATATTGTAGTTCACGAGGAACACAGTTGACTTCTATCTGCAGGAATCTGACACAAAATGATACGATATCAAATATGCAATTTTCATTTTGTTCACAGCATTTCCTTTTAAATTCTGCAGACAACAAACTTTTCAATGGATAAGACCAACAACTACATACGGCTTCAACAACATCAGGGTTATACCGACTTTCAGTTTGTCTCAGAATGAACTCTGTTCTATCCATATCACCTACACGGTAGAATACAGATGCTAGTTTCAGTCTGCCAGATGTTACATCTGAGTCCAAACCTAATGAGAGGTACATTAGTGATGAATACGGAACTTGATTATTCTGTACAATACTTGAAGACACAATAATGGAACCAAGTGTTGAAGAAAGAACCTTCATCAGACAACGGCTTGCAAACTGCTCCAGTCTATTTCCAAATATACTGTAGTTTGCTAGTTTTATAATAACTTGTTTGAGCCTTTCTATGTTACTGTGTGGCAAGTGTATTGTGTATGCAAGAATTGTCAACTGACTTTTGCTTATCACTTTCGCTAAATTTAGGAGTAGCAGACTCGAACATTCTTCATTGACAGCACGAGAATCAAGGATCGCATGGGGAATCAAAGGGATTCGGTTGAGTTTGACCTGTAGTCTATAGCCCAAGTCATCAATGGTAATTCGAAGCAAACATCTAGCATCACCCTGTATTGTGTCACCTATCTTCCTTAAAAGGTTGTCTTTTTCTTCGTTTGTAAATTGTCCGGCCATTAGATTGTTTTCAGAAATGATGAAATGCGGGCAATTTTCGTTTTGAACAAAGCCACGCAGTTTAAGCAAGCAAAATGTTAAACATGTAAAAAGATTTTTATTTTCCCAAATGTTTCGTTCTGTATTTTCTATACAGTGTAACATTGCAGTCTTACACATAAAACTAGACAAAGCACTTTCTTTCTGAGGATCCAGAAAAGTTTTTAAGATAATTTTCATTAAAACGTAACATTGTAATTGTGTTATATTTAGAGAAAACATTAAGCATCTTTCTCCTAATGATGTCGATATTCTCCATTCTAGTTCCGGGTAAGTACTTATCTTACTGCTAGCACCAACGACAAAACATTCATTGTCAGCGACATATCTTTTCATAGCTGGCGATAGCAAACTCCCTATACCTTGGCTTTCTAAGAATTGCGATGCTGATTGCGGCCATGAATTACAAGGAAAAGCATACACAATGTCAGTGTCAGTGTATTCTTCACCACCAGGTACGGCATTAGAAGGTCCGTGACGCTCGGCATCTTCACGAATGCCACTCAATAATGTATTTCTCAACAATATCCTTCCAACACCATCCCTGATGTAATTTTCACTTGGAATGATTGTTTCAAAAAGAGGTACATCAGATCGAAGTAGTTGTAGAAAACAATATCCAGATGTTACATTTTCATTTTGTATCATCAGAAGATTATTTTTTCCTTGTTTCCATTCGGACCAGTCCTGCATCACATTATAATCATACTTTACTATAACCGTGTCAACGTCTGAATTAAGTCCTATAGTAGTTGTGCCTTCAGACTGACTTCCAAGGTAATGTATAGTTGCGTTTCTACAAGTTGATCTAAATGTGACTGTAGTAATACTCGCCATCAGCATGTTTACTCTTCTTCTGTTCATCACCATTTCTTCATTGACACCAACATCCTCTAATACCTCAGATAACTTCAGTGACAATGTGTTACTATATTCAGGTGATTGAAACATTCTGAAATGTTAAAATTAAATATATTCTAGTATTCTTGTCACAATAAGGAAAGAATTGTTTTGTCAGAATTTGTGTGTTGCATTCAAATACATGTATAAAACTTGCGTAAAAGTTGGCCTTGACATTGACATTAAAGATATACTGTGCTCAAATTCGGTATTAGACAATAATTATTGATAATTGCTACACAGTATCTTTGTAAATATCTTTTGACTTCAAACAAAGTAGATATGTTACACAATAGATTATCACAATATCAATATATAGACTGCGTGTCATTTATTCAAATTACACATATTAAGAATGTCATTGATTTTCTGTGATAAAAATACTTTACTTAAGGATGAGCAAAGTACATCTTTAAAAGTTTGATAAAATGACACTTATCAGGAATATCTTCTTTAGGTAACCAAACTTAACGCCACTCCACTCCATAAGATAACAGAAAATCTACCGTACTAATATTCCAAAATCTCTCTTCAAAAGCATAAAATTGTTGAAACTGTAATTCTTTAATCCGAGTTACTTCTAGTACCACATGGTACAGGTTTTTCAGAATCTGTGATCAGTTGAAGGTGGCTTATCAGAATTGAACAGATTAACAGATCTGATCAGATGATTGTTTATTTGAGAATAAATCAAATCTAATAGTTTTTTTAAAGTCGTAAGCTGTGTTTCAATGACCACTTAAGAGAATGCAAAAGAATCATAAATGAATAATAGATCAATTGATTCATTAAAATATCGACACGATGCAAGTATTTTACCAAAGTATTTAATCGAACAAGTTTTAAAAAAAGGTTTAAAGTACGCACAAGTTTTACTTTCTATTTCGATTTCGAAAAAGAAAGAAGAAAAAGAAAATATAGATATAGACATTACATTACCAGGTATCATATAGAAAATGAATGATATTTTCATAATATATATAACAGTATAAGAAAATACTTTGTACTAATGGAAAATTATTCTAAATATAAGTATGATTCATCAATACCTTGTGAATCGATACATTTACGCCTTGTTTAACATATATCAAATAACACTTAATGATAACAAAAAGAAATTACAGTTTACGTAAATACAAGATGAGAATAAATTAGTATAAAATAAACTTACTTTCAATTATCTTCAGATGTGTCTTCAGTAATAAATAAAACCTTCCAAACAAGATTTTTACACAACCTTTGCTAACATTTATTGTAAATTATCCTCTTTCGATTTTAAAACTCCAATCGCAACTTTTCAGTCCTTTCCGTCATACTTCGGAACACGTGAATATTTCGGTGTTAAATAGTGAGGTAGTGTCTTCTTCTTTTTTGGTTATGTCATAGTTTATTTCATTATATTGTGTAAAAGTCGGCTTAAATCAAGTTATAGTATAAACAAAATGGTACAAAAAATAATTATTATTTTGTTTTCAGAAAATAATCTCCATGTCAATGAACATTACTATAATGGTTCTGATTGAAAGACATATATTTTTCCATGAAAATTATCATAATATTTCCAAACTTCACAATTAATTTCAAACAAAAGCATTGCTTACTAGGATAACACCCTCTGTTTCTGTAAACATCAAGTGACGATTTAGAACTTATTGATATAATTAATCGGCGAAAAATTCCGAATTTAAAAGTTCACGGTTTAAATACATTTTGTAATTTCTTGTATTAGTGGTAATACATTTGTACCAGTGTTCCTGCATGTCATTTACTGGTTGTCATACAGTCATACTGGCAACACTTTGCTTATAAAGTAAGGTCATATATTGACTTTAACAGTGTTAATTAATGCTTTGCTCGTATAAGTGGTCATACCTTGTCTTTACCATTGTCCATACTGGTCTACATAAACATTTATAACAACAAATTTGTGGAATATATGTGAATTCAGCTTTCTGTATGAGCATTCTTTATATACATGTATATACATATATATTTTAATTTTGATTATATTTGATAGTTTATTTACTTTATCAACACTGAACAAAATCTTTAAAAAGTAAAATAATTCACTTGCAATATCGAAAGTGTGCACGCTCAGCATGCATCAGCCAGACCATTCAAAATAAGAACCGGAAAGAAACGAATTGTTAAAATTACTTTTAAATGTAAATTTTTGATGAAAACCATGAAATCTACAATTTGTTTATATCACTTGAAATTACAGCTATTGATGAGTAAATACTCCCCTGCACAAGAGAAGGGAGCGTACTGTATGTGAACGTTAAACGGTGACTTGTTCGTAACTATGCAAGATGTCTATACCTTTACACAGATATGTGTGAAGATACGTAATATGTATCGCTTTATTCAAAATTTTATTCGTTGGCACTGTAGAATCTACTGTTATTGTTGTGATAAAATAATCGTAGGATAATATTTTTATAATGCTAACATGGACATTTCTTATCACATTTAATTGTTTATATTGTACGGCAAAAATATAATATTTTAGAACGAAATAAAACTCTGGTAAAGTGTCCCTCTAAAATCTTTTGCTTACTTGAGACTTTTCGTTTCATTCATTACTTTACGAAGGAAACGAATCGTTAGGTTTATTGTGTTCGGTTTATTTTCGATTTTGTCGGCAAAACATGTAGGAAGTGAGTCTAGCAACAATTGCAGATATTTTATTCATTTTGTTCAATTTCTTTATGAAGTTACGGAAAGTGTATGTAGGGAGTAAAGAAATGTCTGATCTGTAATGGAGATCAAGACAGATCCAGTGGATATTAAATATGAAATTGGCGACGATATTGGAAGGTAATTTCATAAAAATGATTCATCAAAAATAATTTGTCATTTTTTTGCAGCAAAAAGTTTATTACTTTATCTTCATGCTTTAAATAAATTAACAACTTGCTAAGATTCACAATTTGCATAATTTGTTTTGCAAAAGATTTAATAGAAGTTTATAAATAGCCAATATTTTTACAGTTTAAAAGATGATTGTCTGCAAATGATCAATTGAAATCTCGAAACTACCTCATTAAAAAGAGTTTGAAATTTTGCATTTATTTTACTGCTCGGTCACTTTGCGAAGCAGTATGTGTTTCTAGCCTATAGATATGATGTTGCTTTGTGAAAAACTTAATTCTTTGCATCATAATAGATTCTATTTATTTAAAAAAACATCTAGCGCATTCTGCAAAATTTGTTGCTGAACACTTGAAAACTTATTCAGGCTATTAATGCTTTAGATTCTAGTTGTTAGTGAAATAATTAAAAAAGTGTTACTTTGCATCGCCCGCTCGCATTTGCGAGTAAAATTTCGTTTGATCAAGAAAAAAAAAGATCAAACTTGCCGGACAGGGTGAGTAAGATTCTCCCGATCCAATAGTCCTATAAATATGACGTCGCTTTGAGATATTTTTGCTTCTTATCGTAATTTTACGTCGTATCGTAATTGCTCAAAAACCCATAGCATGTTCCGCCAGAAAATCGGGCGGAACGAAAAACAATTAAGACAGCATGTATTTACATTAATTTTGACCTATTTATGAACAAAACTAAAATATAAATACCTTTGAACAAAATAATAACTGTCACATCCATTAAATCCTCTCATGTATTTAAATTCCTTTTACAGCCGATAAACAAATGGCATTGCGAGAAATCTGATTGGCTAATTCAAATGCAAGCGTTTAACTTAGTCAGAACATTCTAACGGAATTTTTTTTTTATCGAAATAATTGCCCATGCACCATCAGTGTGTTCGAATATATTTTTCCGTTCAAAAATTTGGAATTAGATCAGGGCTCATCCTGGGGGGAAATTTTAGGGAGAAGTGACGACCTCGCGAAAATTAGGGAGAAGGGAAACAACCCAATGTGTATGCATTAACATGCATGGCTATACATCCTTTAATTATAATATAAACACAATTAACATCACTTATAATATTTCTCCAGTTTATTTATTAATAGTAGTATTAATTTAAAGTAGATTAATTATTTAGTAGTAGATCAGGCAATTGCATCTAAGCTTTCTCTAAAATTAATATGTGTTTATATATTTTCATGTACATTTGTTGATAATAATGTGTAAGAAAGGATGATGATAAAATCAATTTCATATTTTATACTTTACTTTCCTCACCTTTAAAAGAAAAGATGAAGTCACATTGGATATTGATTAATAATATCTGTTCTATTCAGTTCTGGTAACAGAAATTTCTCTCAAAGTCCTGAATGTTGTAATGTCACATTTATATGCATATAATTATGCTTATAAAACAATTTTCAAACATCAAAGAATATGTAAAATATGTACTGCAAACATTTGTGCACATTATATTTGATCACTAAAATTACATACATTCATTTCTTATTGAAAAATTTGACTGAGAAATTGTAGAAAATTAATTTCTAATTACCTCCCTTTATTTTCATGAAATGTTAAATTCGGTAATATCTTTATAAATAATGCTTTTCAAAATTTACAATATTGATAAATCTTAATCTGAGCGTCATATTTACGAATTTATTTTGAAACAATAAGAACACTTCTTTCCAGACAAATGTTGTTGTTATATACACGTTACATGATATACGACCGATATGTAGTTAAGCCGGGATGTCTTGCCCACGTGCGTAAACTGTGTCAAATTTGGCATTTCTACAAAGAGAACAATGCCAAACACCCCTACTGTCTACAACATACCAATCGCAAGATTTTTGCGAATTGGCTTTTTTAAATTTTCGCATATCAGAATCAGTAACTTTCTTACTGCTCGGTTACGGCATTTCGCTTGTAGCCATGACGTGAGCGACATAACAATTTTACAGTAAAAATTGATGTTAACAGACTGAAATCATTTAAAACTATGATTAAGTTTTTAATCTGGTTGCTGATCATTAATGAAATTGATTATTTTTAATTGACTAACAGTTTTGTGATAGCCGTGAAAAAATCCATTGCACATCGCCTTTACTCGGGTTAAAAACCCACATCGAAGTGCATCGTGTACATCAATTAGGGAAGATTGTACTTGTTTAGATAATCGGGGAAAAACAATTTATAATTATCGCCAAATCCCGTATTAAACTCGCAAAACTATCACACAATTATACCGTTTCGGGCCGATGCTCTCATTATTTACTGTTTAGAGTAGGCGGTCTATCGCTTCGCTTACAGGTAGAAGGGTAGTATAAAGCGACGCTCTGATTGGATAATGATTATTAGCGGTCGTCATATGGGCGGATACAATCTCTGCTCTGTACATCGCTAAGTAATTACTATTTGGGAATTAAGATTTTATCGGCGATGTTGACTTCTCTTTGATCAATCGGAAGAGCGAAATTGGAATATACACGGCGAAGTTTTCGCCTGAATCGCCCTTCCGGATGAGCCCTGATTAGATAGACAAAAATAGATTGATGTTTATATTTTATTTTAAATTGATAAGTACATTGTTTGAGAGTTTTTGTGTATGATTGAGCATGAAATTGAAAGAAAAGAAGATAAGCTTTTGAATAAAGCTTGAAAAGCAAGACAATAGACATTTTTAAAAAAAATTTATGATGCTATGCGTTTTTGAGCAATAACTATAAGACGTCAGACTTGACCGACATAAACTATAACAAGCCTGTAACATCTAATATATTGGACTACCGATCCAAATGATGTTTTTCGGTAAAAAAAATCTATCAGATACCATTTCAATTGTTATACTTGAAATTGACCTTATAAAATTTTACAGAACATATATGATGAATCAATTCCTTAAAGACAGTGCTCTCAGCATTCGGCAATGTTTAATACATACGCGTTCGGTTATGTTTTATACTTAGCCATGAGGTCAATAGTTTAGCATTCAGGTTATGTTGAAGAGTATATATTATAATTAAAAGAATGAAAAGTATTATAAACATTATTTAAAAATATGTAAATGAATAAAGTCAATAATACTGATATAGACCAGTAAATAGTAAATTGGAGTCTTATGTTTGATTTTTACAAATTTTGTCCGTCAAAATGCAAGGCAAGGACATTTTATGAAGGGCTAGTAAATTTGATGGGTCATTCACCCTGCAGTGACCCTAGAAAAATTCATCAAGGCCTGGGGAATTTTTATCGTTCCATTTCATGACATTTTTTTTAATTTACATTTTACAACCATTAAGTCACATGTTATGAATTTGCCAATGAAAACATAACCATTCCTTTTTGACTGATGCTTGTCGAACATGTTTGAATAAAAAATGTGTTTTGAAATTTAGTAAAAGTGTGCATACATGACGTACACAGATCATTTAGAATTGGACCATAATAATGATTATTGTTATAACATAATTGGAATTAAAAGTTGTTACCTGCTACTGCTAGGGAAACTTAAATAATAATAATATAAGTTGCAAGCAGCTAAATATATTAATTTATATATGTTAACTCATCGTAAATTTGGAAGTCCATAATCTCCATTGGAACAAGATATGTCAATGTTTTAATTTTGGGGTGATTTTTCAAGTTTGATAATCCATTCTGTCTTAACTGTTGAGTTAACAATAAAGAAAGTGAACTTGACTTAACATTTTAACAGTGATTGAAAGACAGCTAAATATTGTACTTTTCAAGTTACCGGTATTCAGGAGTTTATATTGTACTTGAATTGATAGGGAGGTCAGAAAATGTCTGATATTAAAATTTTGTTTTTATTTTTCATTAATAATTTAATTATTTTTATGCATCAAATTAATTGTCATTGTAAAAAATATGTGATTATTAAATATTTAAATTCTCCTACAAGTTAGGAGTTAGTGCCCTTGAAATGATTTGGATCACAGAAGTATTGATGAAAATAATTGAATATTAAATGATCTACAGACATTTCTATTCAATACACAAAAGAGTTTTTTCTTAAAAAAATAAAACCTGAAATAGTATAGAGATATTGCAAAGATTTGCTAACTGTATGCCACTGTTCGAAGCCCATTACTTTTGGATTGCATTTGACTGAATAATAGCCCGTTATTAACTTTTAAACATCCTGGTTATAGCCCTTTTATGAATTTTTAAACATAATGGTTAAAGTTTTGCAGTTAACATAAGTTTCCATCCCTACAGAACGTATCCACATGCCATGAAGCTTAAAACCTTTCTGTAGGTGACTAGTCAGTCTAGGTATCCAAGATCTAGAATTCTTTGATGAATTTTCACTAAAATTATAATCTATCTACATTTGTATAGTGGAGTTAAAAAGGTCTATGTGTAAGATCTGTCTCCATGCCTATATGTATATAGGTACTAAGGAGTTTTAATGAAACTTTACATATGGTAGTTCTTTGGGATCATAATTTTAGGTCTTTATACAAGACCCATGGGTAACTTTTACCCAGATTTTGTGTATATTTTTAGCAATTTGTAAACTAAGAAAATTGCTGGTTTAAGTTTTGCGTGCACATTCCATTGAAGGTATATTCACTTTTAAAGTTTGCACATGAATGCCACCATACAGTAGTACTGTGTAATAGTAGGCAACTTTCTAAATTCCAAACAGAACAAATTTTAAGCATTGCAAAAAGTATTGAAAGGTAAATATGTTAATTTATTTAGGGCAAATACGCCCACTTTAAAACTTAGATTCTTGTCCTTTGTCTGAGTTGAAAAAAAAATCTAGCTAATTTTTGTAAATTTGGAGTAAACAAACTTTAATCCCTAATTATTGTGTTTAAGGACATCAATCGTTAATGTTATAACATGTATTTACTATTATTTGACATCATTTAAATCACACGTTAAACACAGACAGAATGTCACATTGTGTTTTCCTCATGCAGGATGAAAGTATGTTAGTTATTTATAATTCACCAGCAAAACCTTTTATCAATGTTTGAAAACTTATTTTTGTTTAAAGTTTTAATTGTAAAAGATCTTGTTTAACCAAATACACCAATGATTTATAAAGGAATACTGTCTTCAGTGTTATGATTTGAGATACATGTAAGCAGAAGGCAAACTTTTTAAGCTTTTGTAAGACAGTTCTACATGTAGTTGGAAAATTTCTATAGATATAGACATTTAGCATGTACTTGGTTTAATTTTTAAAGCAAGAGGCCTGGAGTACAGTCTTATAATGCCCCAATGGTTATATGCTGCGGTGCAGAATATAATTTTCATTCAGTATTGAACAGTTTCAACACAAAACAAAAAATTCGAGGGGCTGGGTCATGGTGAAATTTCTTTTAATAATGTAATAGAAAAGGTTCCCTTTGTTAAATACCTCAACATGATATGAATTTAATGGCATGTATTATACATGCAAGCTGGTTTTTTGCACAGTTAAAATCTTAAAAATGACTTTTTATAACAATTAATTTTAAATGTCTTTCCCCAAAAATTCAAAAAACTTTTTTCTTATGAATGAAAATTCTGTAAACTGTTGCATAAAAGAGGTGTTAGAGGCAAAACTTTTCTTTCTAGAAAAACAGAATATAAAGAAGGAAGAAATGTAGGTAGAATAAGAGGAAGAAATTATCATGATTATTGAAGGCTGCTCTTATTGCCATCTATCTTCTCTAAGAATCCACTTGAAACAGATAAAGAGAGCTTTTATCTTCAAGTTTTAGTTTACATTTACTTTCTACACTGGCAGATGGCTAAATTAATGCTGGTGTTTCCATCTCGGCCTATAAGTATTAATAGCTACTGAGGTATACCCAGCTTCCTTTTTGTAAATCAGCCTCAATTTTTGTTATTTTTATATCTTCAAATTAACCATATGTTTATTTTTGTATAAATTACTGTAATAATAAATCAGCCACCCAGGTGTTTTCAGCTCATCAAATAAACTAGTTTTGATTCTGATGAAATGATTTTGTGAATTGAGAGGGTTACTCCTCACCATTGATGATTAACCGTTTCATTTACCAGGTTACATGTATGATGTATCATGTAAATATCTTAAATAGACTTGAAGATCTTTCTGTCGATCTTCTTTTTGGGAAAATTTTCTGAATATTATATATGCAATGACATAATTACATGTACATGCAATAGCGAAAAGTTTAAACCATGGTCACACAGCATCGACATGCTGGCTGATCTTGTATGCATTTGTCCCATAGGCACACTAACTTGTTGCTAGCAACATGAAAATGGTGTATGTTAAAATTTGATATTCCACTAATGGTCACACCTTGAGTGTTACTATCAACCTTACAAAAATAGTTTTTCAAAACAGTGTAAATCAGATGCAGAATTTCATTGATTACTGTGTTCAAAAAATGTTTCAAAAAGTTTTTTAACAATATAACTGAACCAATAAAGTATAGGTTGAGGTCTCACTGGCTTAGAATCTTATTAACAAATAAGTCTCAGTTGGTATCCTTTTGAGTTACATGCAATTTTGGTACTGGAAGTTGTTACAAGAAATTGATGAATGTTGCATCTTTCTTTCAATGTGCAATTTCCAATTTATAGAAATTTTGATGTTTTAAAGCTGCATGTCTCGCTATCAAGGTGCAAAACCCTTTTTCCAAAAAAGAATACAATTATCTTTCTTCGGAGTAAAAAAGTCTGAATTATTTTCATCGCAAAAAGGCAAGAATTTTAGAAGACCTAAGAGTTTATAGGGGCCTCACAAGCTTTTCCATTTGGAGAATATTGTTGTTTTTTTTTGCAACAACAAATACAAATTGAAAAATTTAGTGTATTGTAACTGTATAATGTATAAATGTATGAAAAATGTGAAATCTTAACAAACCTTTTAAAACTATATCTTAAAGGACCGTTCTGAAATACACATGATGTTTGCCATAAATCATATAGGTAATTAACATTGGGGTAATTGGGGAAAATCCAAGGGTAGAAAATTCTTTTTTCATGTGCTGGTGTTTACAAGAAGAACTTTAGAAAATTTGCAGCAAGACAATTAGAGAAAAGTGCAAGCCTGCTCATTGAATTAGCAAGAACTCATCCTGGACACGGGACTGGCTCAGGAAATGTTTTTAAATCCCTTAAATATTTTTTTAGGGGGAGGGGGGACAAACACTTTCAAGATTTATACAGTCTATCAAATAGTGTATCTGCTTTATTTCACAAAAAAATCACTGACTCAATAGTATGTGTAGGGGAAAGGGAAAATATTCTGCTTGTTTGTCTACAGTGTATGGATTTTTTTAGGTATATTTAATAAATTGACTAAATTGATTGTTTTTCTTTGCAAACAATAATTTCAGATTGATTATCAGGGAATTGTTTTTATCCTGCTTTTCTCCTACTTTTACTTCAAGACCCAAATTGTCATTTTGATGTTATTTATACATGCTATTAAACCACAGGGAAGGAAAAGGTTTGATAAACAATGATCAAATAGATTCTTTCATGCACTAATCATGCATTTCCTGTGCCTGCTTTTAAGACCATGTAAATACAGCACTTAAGCACCATTAACAATGAGAGAATTGCAGTATTTAAAACATTATGTTGATAGTGTTGAGATCTTAAACTTGAAATTAATCATGTTTGACCTATATTAAACTAGAGTAAGAAAAAAAACTTTTGTGAAAGAAAACAAGGTCTTGCAAATTGTTTTCAGTCTCTCATGCTAAGTTCCATTTTTTGGAACTAACCAGTACTGGTGTCATTATAGAATCAAAGCACAGAAGGCGCTGAATTTGTTTGGGTCTCAGATTGTCAGAAAGGTGAAGGTTGTGAGATTATAAACCAATTTGTTTTTGTATAGTGCCACCAGTGCTTTCCAGCGTTTTAATTGTAGTTAATTGGCTTTAAGACTACATATGTAATTGCAACACTGATATTCAATTCAATGTTTATTTTATTTAAACAATTTGAAAAAAAAAAAAGAGTTGCCTTCCTGGATTTGAACTCCAGACCCCTCGGCCACGGTGAAGTTATATGTAAAAGGCCTGAAGAAAACCATATTATTCTAAATTAGGGTTTGTAACCCTTATTATTTCGACGCTAACTGTTGTTTAACACAGATGTTAATAATCATGGAGCTTATTATAAGCATGTATATCTATAAAGGATAAAACAATATTAGAAATCTTCGACCATTCGGGAATTATTTTGCTTGAAAATTAATGCGCCTGTCAATTGACCATCTTTACGCAGTGATCTCCCCTGAATTTTTTCGGCGTTAGTGTACATATAAAGGGAAGTAACCGCTTCAAAAAAGCGGCCTACTTTCGGCATTTGCAATTAACAGCATCAGACTCTGAAATTTCGCTACCATTATTTGTTTGGTCTAACGACCCAAACAAATAAAAACCTGTGACATGTGACCAATCTATTCTATAGACCCCTTAAACTTGATCTGGGGGTTGAGAAGAAGACACCTTTAAATCAGGGTGTGTGTTTGAAGAAACAGGTTAATTAATTCTAATTAAAGCAGAAAGGAACTTTACAAAAAATGGGCTTGTGGTCTACAGAACATTTATGTGACCATTTTGATACTCCTGCACTTAAACCATTATAGCCACCAGTCCTTTAAGCAAGTCTGTTATACTTGTAAGTGTTAAATGACATTAGACCAACATGAGCAAGTTTGTTATGACTTTACATAACTTTGTCGCCATTGATTAACAGGTCAGTTTTGATCCTATTTAAGCTCTAATCCTGTTAAAATATTGATATTCAGTTGTTTTTATTGGTCACTTGATTGGAAAATTGAAGGTGAAAGTTTACCATTTGGATTATTGTATTCAAGTCTTAAAGTAATGTGTACTAGCCTTGATATTGACAGATATGACAAAAATGCCACCGGAGTTATAGATCAAATGTGTGCATTCTAACAAAAATGTTTTAAACGTGCAGCTCAATATTTTGTAATAATTAACCCTTTTAGATTAAAATAATAGAATAAAAGATGGAAAGGCCTTAATTTACTGATTTTGCCAAATATGAGAAAAAGATACAATACTGCTGTATTTTTTGCTCAATTATTATTAACAGAAACCCTTTAGATTTAAAATTGGTACATGTAGTTGCTTAAATTATTACTAACTTAAAAGATTGGCAAAGCTGTTATTGTACTAATTTTCAAAGGTGACAATTGACCTCAGACCTTGAGTCTTGTGCTTGTTTGTCTTTTATCACTGATTTTGAAATTATAAAGCATTAGTATTTGGTAATTATTACTGGTTAGAAATCCAGGAAAGCTGGTTTCGTGGATTTACCACAGAGATATGGCCAAAAAACATGTATTAAAATAGATGGAAACAAGTAGGAAAACAAACATTTTCCAGTTGTAAAAACCAAGTCTTCTTCAATAGATACATTATTATTTTGCATTTGCTACCATTATATAAGGGGCGTCCGTGGCCGAGTGGTTAAGGTCGTTGACTTCAAACCACTTGCCCCTCACCACTGTGGGTTCGAATCGCGGCAGGGACTTTGGATTCTTTCATGTGAGGGCGCTATCCAGCTAGCTTACGGAACATCGGTGGTTCTACTCAGGTGCACGTTTGTGCCTGAAATAAAGCACGGAAGTGCACCTGAGGTCTTCCCCCACCAGTTAAGCTGGAACGTCACGATATGACCTATACTGTGTCGATGTGACGTAAAACCCCAAAAAACAAACAAACAAACCATTATATAAAAAAAATTTAAATTTGTGTGATATAATTTAACAAAACAAGCGTATATAATTATATAATAAAGTATGAATTTAAGCATGTGAGTGATTTGCTGTAGAATAAATTCTTAGGGGAATAATTTTTTGTTTATAAGAGATGGAATTTCTTGAACTATTCATAAATGTACATGTATATCAACCACAAAACTATATATAAAACTCATGAGAGCTAAGAATCAACAATTTTAATGTAAGAAGAATCACTGCTAAATGATTTACAACTTAATTTGTTTTTGTCTGGAAACATGAAAAAAGCAAATTTCATGATCAAAAGGAAAATATTAATGGAAAGTTCTCGAGTTCTTTGTTTTAGATTGTAATTTAATGCATGCATTGTATGACTGAATTAATAAGTGTCCATACAAAAAAAACCTGTTGATGTTCTTATTATAAAAGAAATCTCGTATTGATAACTTATCCAGATAAGACCTTGTTTCATACAAACTAATTCTTTAACTAATTCACTAATTCTTTGTGAGGTAATTTTTAACTAAAAAGAAATCTTTTTAAATTATTTTTAACTTGTTTGTTACCTTATTTCTTGTTAAATTCAATGTATGTATGTATGTATATATTCCTTCATTCACATGAAACTTCATGCATTTTCCTGATCATATCCTATCTGCAGAACTCTGTTAAATTTTTTTACTGAATTGTTTCCCTTTGTTATGTTACAAATTCTTACATGGTTCTTGTTCTTCCATAAAAGCGCTGAGTATTGTTGAGCGCGCTGTCCTTCTGATAAAGTGAGAGAATAAATTTTGGAAGCAAAATATTGAAACAATGCACATTACCTGCTTGATTGTGATAAAATGATATTAGAAACTACATAATTTGTAATATGAATGCACTGGTATCATTAGCTCGGAATTCATGCATAACCATTCAAATATTTTTTGCCCATTTGATAGAATTTCAACTTTTTTAAATGTATTTCATCATACTTTCTTGACCTAAATGTGTCTCAAAAAAGGTATCATCTCACAGGCTTTGTTCCTGTTAATGTGCAAAGGTAAGTTTACAAGTGGATTGTAATATGTTCTGTTTTGTGCGGTTTTTTTGTGCTCTTGAGTGGTGTAAAGAAATGTGCATACACATCTGGCTCGTGTACGTGTTACCTAATTACGAGAGTCATTTAGTGTCTGCACCACGTGAGCATTACTCACTCCCTGTAGAGCCTGAAAGAATGACAGAAAATCATGCTAGTAATGTAGATTGCTTATCACATTTTTAGCTCGACTTTTCTATGAAAAGGGGAGCTATCCTACTCGCCCCGGCGTCGGCGTCGGCGTTGGCGTTGGCGTCACACCTTGGTTAAGTTTTTCGTACCACCCCACTTTATTTCAGAAGTATTACAAGTATGGCTTTGAAACTTACCATACTTGTTCACCATCATAACCTCCATCTACAGACAAGAGTACATAACTCTGTCAAGGTTTTTGACAGAATTATAGCCCTTTTTTGACTTAGAAAGTGTATTGAGCTTGGTTAAGTTTTTTGTACCACCTCACTTTATTTCAAAACCATTGGAGGTATTGCTTTGAAACTGACCATACTTGTTTACCATCACGACCTTCATCAACAGACAAGAGGACATAACTCTGTCAAGGTTTTTGACAGAATTATGCCCCTTTTTGACTTAGAAAATACATTGAATATGGGTAAAATCCACTTATTGCCTTAACCCTTTGAGATATTGCTTTGAAACTTTTAATGCTATTTCACATCATTACCCCCATCTGTACGCAAGAGAAGGTAACTCTGTCAGGGATTTGTTTTAAAAATTAAGGCCTTTTATCGACTTAGAATCTTGGTTAAGTTTTTTGTACCAGTCAACTTTTTGACTGAACTGGTTGAGATATTAAATTGAAAGTTGGAATACTTGTTTACCATCATGGTCCCAAACATGGGCAGGAGAAGGTAATTCTGTTAAGGATTTTATTTGAATTATGGCCCTTTTTGACTTAGAAACTCAGTTAAAATTTTCATTCTTGTCCACTTGTTGACCTAACCATTTGAGATATTACTTTGGAAGTTGGAGTTCTTATGTGCCATCATGAGACCTATCTGTAAGCAAGAGAAGATAACTCTGTGAAAATGTTTCTTGATTTTTACTTAGAAATTCCTAGTTAAAGTCTTGTGTGCCCTTAACTGTCAAAGTTTTGTTTTATAGGCAAGCACTAAAAAAGTCGAGCGCGCTGTCCTTCTGACAGCTCTTGTTTGTTGTACCTATATGTTGCAATCTAAAACACTAGGTGGAACTACATTATTAATATATACATTTATATTTCCCATTACATTTAGAGACATGTACAGGTGTGTAACTGAAAGTTTTAAGTAGTTTTTTCTCTTTGAAATAAAGTTTATTCATGATAAGCCCAAGTAGAATGGATTTTTAATGGCTCCTAATGAATATTTTTACTTGTAAACATGCAGGGATGGTGAATTTATTATTAGCTCACCTGTCACAAAGTGACAGGGTGAGCTTTTGTGATCGCTTTTCGTCCGGCGTCCGTCCGTCGTCCGGCCGTCCGTCCGTCCGTAAACTTTTACTTTAAATGACATCTCCTCATAAACCACTAAGCCAATTTCATCCAAACTTCACAGGAATGTTCCTTTGGTGGTCACCTTTAAAAATTGTTCAAAGAATTTAATTCCATGCAGAACTCTGGTTGCCATGGCAACCAAAAGAAAAAACTTTAAATATCTTCTTTTAAAAAACCATAAGAGCTAGAGCTTAGATATTTGGCATGAAACATCTTCTAGTGAGTGTCTACCAAGTTTGTTCAAATAAAAGCCCTGGGGTCAAAATTGGCCCCGCCCCGGGGGGTCATTGATTTTCCCTATATACATATAGTAAAAACTTAAAAAAATCTTCTTTTAAAGAACCAAAAGAGCTACAGCTAAGATATTTAGCATGGAACATGTTCTAATAAGTGTCTACCAAGTTTGTTCAAATAAAAGCCCTGGGGTCAAAATTGGCCCGGCCCCGGGGGATCATTGATTTTCCCTATATGCATATAGTAAAAACTTAAAAAATCTTCTTTTAAAGAACTCAAAGAGCTATGGCTAAGATATTTAGCATCAAACATGTTCTAATAGGTGTCTACCAAGTTCAAATAAAAGCCCTGGGGTCAAAATTGGCCCCACCCCAGGGGGTCATTGATTTTCCCTATATGCATATAGTAAAAACTTAAAAAATCTTCTTTTAAAGAACCAAAAGAGTTAAAGCTAAGATATTTAGCATGAAACATGTTCTAATAAGTGTCTACCAAGTTTGTTCAAATAAAAGCCCTGGGGTCAAAATTGGCCCGGCCCCTGGGGATCATTGATTTTCCATATATGCATATAGTAAAAACTTAAAAAATCTTCTTTTAAAAAGAACTCAAAGAGCTATGGCTAAGATATTTAGCATCAAACATGTTCTAATAGGTGTCTACCAAGTTTGTTCAAATAAAAGCCCTGGGGTCAAAATTGGCACCGCCCCGGGGGTCATTGATTTTCCTTATATGTGTATAGCAAAAACCTAAAAAATCTTCTTTGAAAAAACCCAAATAGCTAGAGTTAAGATATTAAGCATGAAACATCTTTTAGTGAGTGTCTACAAAGTTTGTTCAAATAAAAGCCCTTGGGTCAAAATTGGCCCCGCCCCGGGGGGTCATTGATTTTCCCTATATGCATATAGTAAAAACTTAAGAAATCTTCTTTTAAAGAACCAAAAGAGCTACAGCTAAGATATTTAGCATGAAACATGTTCTAATGGGTGTCTACCAAGTTTGTTAAAATAGAAGCCCTGGGGTCAAAATTGGCCCCGCCCTGGGGGGTCATTGATTTTCCCTATATGCATATAGTAAAAACTTAAAAAATCTTCTTTTAAAGAACTCAAAGAGCTATGGCTAAGCTATTGAGCATCAAACATGTTCTAATAGGTGTCTACCAAGTTTGTTCAAATAAAAGCCCTGGGGTCAAAATTGGCCCCACCCCGGGGGGTCATTGATTTTCCCTATATGCATATAGTAAAAACTTAAAAAATCTTCTTTTAAAGAACCAAAAGAGTTATAGCTAAGATATTTAGCATGAAACATGTTCTAATAAGTGTCTACCAAGTTTGTTCAAATAAAAGCCCTGGGGTCAAAATTGGCCCGGCCCCTGGGGATCATTGATTTTCCCTATATGCATATAGTAAAAACTTAAAAAATCTTCTTTTAAAGAACTCAAAGAGCTATGGCTAAGACATTTAGCATCAAACATGTTCTAATAGGTGTCTACCAAGTTTGTTCAAATAAAAGCCCTGGGGTCAAAATTGGCACCGCCGGGGGGGTCATTGATTTTCCTTATATGTGTATAGCAAAAACTTAAAAAATCTTCTTTGAAAAAACCCAAATAGCTAGAGTTAAGATATTAAGCATGAAACATCTTTTAGTGAGTGTCTACAAAGTTTGTTCAAATAAAAGACCTGGGGTCAAAATTGGCCCCGCCCCGGGGGTCATTGATTGTCTTTATATGTGTATAGCAAAAACTTAAAAATCTTCTTTGAAAAAACCCAAATAGCTAGAGTTTAGATATTAAGAATGAAACATCTTCTAGTGAGTGTCTACAAAGTTTGTTCAATTAAAAGCCCTGGGGTCAAAACTGGCCCAGCCCCAGGGGTGTCATTGTTTTTAACTATATGTGTATAGTAAAAACTTTAAAAAAATCTTCTCTCAAAAAGCCCAATGAGCTAGAGCTTAGATATTTAGCATGAAACATCTTCTTATGGGTGTCTACCGAGTTTGTGCAAATAAAAGCCCTTGGGTTAAATTGGCCCTGCAACGTTGGGGGTTGGGGGTTGGGGGGCCTATATACAGGTGAGCGACCTCAGGGCCATCATGGCCCTCTTGTTTAATATATTTTGAGTTGGAGGAGCTCCATTGAGGTTAAAAAGAGCCTAAAACATACAATTTAAATTCTTTCATAGATCATGTGAAGCTCTTTAAATGTAAAATAAAGAAATATACTCAGAATTGAATTGAGTACCAAATTTTTGTATGATTCTTAGTCCAATTTGATTTTTGGGTCATTTTGAGCAATAAAAATTATTATTCTGGAAAAAACAGGGCGATGGAATACCAGTAATCTGAAAAGTTGCATACAAGTTATTAGTCCACCCCTTCATCAAATCGTACACAAAACCTCGGCAGAGGGAGGGAAGTTCCGGACCCATAATTTAAAAAATTCTCAATGAAGTTCATTTTACTAAAGATGAATGCAATTTCACTAAAACATTTGGCAAAATTTCAACTTATTTTTTTTTCAACCAAGTTTATATTAGAAACAAAATTTACATTACCATTCTTTAAGTGTCAGAAAATATTTTCATCATGAGATTCACCCCCCCCTACATCCCATATTGTGAAGAAGTTGTCCATAATATTTAAACTTTTGCAAATAACTATATTGACATCCTGTATATGAAAACATTTTCATTAATAATGGTCAAGCAATCATAAATTAGTATAGGTTTTCAGAACTGACAGGCCATCAGGATTGTATACATGTTCGAATCATTGACATGTAACTTACTTGTGAGAATTGAATATTTAATTCATTTATAGACCATTCAGAGCCTGTGTATTTTGTAAAAATGGATGCTGGACAAATCTATTTCTAAAAATTCATCAGATTAAGATTAAACCAGAAAGCAAATGAAACATTTTTGGATATTATAAACAAAATAGTCAATTAGATGGTTCAATTACTGTAATTGAAGTCAATTACTTGTTGATCTCTTGCATGAAGAAATTCATTCTATATATATAAGATTGTAGGTCTTAAATGTCATTGTAATTTAGTTTTTTAGATCAGGAATTTTTATTGAGCATTTTTATGTTTCATTGTTTAAAAAACTCAATAAACTGTGGAAAACACTCTTAGTTGTTCTACCTTTGAAGTTAGTATCAATATTAATGAATACAAGTTAAATGCCCTGAGAATACTTACAATGTAATAAAGGTGTTTATGTGTTCTGTACCGTAATTTTAATGTTTGGTTTATACTGAATTTATTTTAGTTCTCCGATTAAGTAGGAAAATATGAGCTGTAGACACACTTTCAAATCCGTTCCTGGAACTGAACAGTACTGAGCAATGAGTGTAAAGTTTTTCGCTTAAGAGAACAACGACTTGAGAGTACACTAAGTTATATAGGTGACTTCTACCATGATGGACTCAGATGTTCTGATGATGGGATTTATGAGAATACTTAAAACTTTATATAAAA
This sequence comes from Ruditapes philippinarum, assembly GCF_026571515.1. Lineage (NCBI taxonomy): Eukaryota > Metazoa > Mollusca > Bivalvia > Venerida > Veneridae > Ruditapes > Ruditapes philippinarum. The sequence goes on from NW_026857256.1 coordinate 77,129, forward strand.
GTGCTCATATCAATGTTTTATCACATACCTGTGCCGCTTTTGCAACTCCAATAAAATGGTATTGCACGGCCATGCATATATTTTGATGTGACGTCATTTGCGTTATACAAACATACATGAAGCGTTAAGACATGCAAAAAGTTAGCATTATACTATAGGCGAGTCAATGTAAAATGATTATTTTTCACTTCAAAGGGTCTTTGTTTTTGGTATGTGATAAATAGAATATTAAATTCGTGAAAGTTCATTACTGAATTTATTGAAAATTATATGAGAGTCTTGCATAATATAATTTTATCCAACTCCTTCAATAAATTCAGTATTAAACTTACACTCATTCATTATCCTCTATGATGTGTGTCATGATTTTAAAATTCAAGCCAAGAAGTTGTGACGCTAAGGTATATGAAGATACTGAGGCATCTTTCCATGTGATTATAGGAGAGCTTAGTATAATAACAATGTGTAAAGTCATTAGATGATAGAATGAGAACAAAACTAATTAGTAAACATAATTCTATTCATATTATAGTGATTACTTACCTATTATCTACATGTATGTTCAATTTTTTTGCTCTCAGTAAAACATGTGGTTATTTGGAAACGACTCAAAAATTAGGAAAATTGAGTCCATAGTCAATGCCAGAATGTCAGATATATAATATCAAAGTATCTGAAATCAATTACAGGGTTGAGTAGTTTCTGGAATGTTCACACTTCATGGTCTGAAGTTTAAAAAAATGTCTACATATGTCTCTGCTTTTAGAATACTTCATGTCCCTGCTTATAGAATAGTTCTTGTATGAATTCAAAGCTAGTTATTAAAGACGTCAATATTAATAGTAGTTGGTTTGATTATTTAGGTTTAGTGCCAGAAATTACAACATTTAATTTATCTTCAGTTTTTCAGTTTTTTGCCATCATTTGATCAAACTCTGGGATAGTGTACTGCTTAAGTGCTACATTACATTGCATACATGTCCAGGCTTCCTTTTATGACTTTAGTTTGGGATTGTCCAATAAGCAGACTCGCCCAAACCTCATTCATCCCCTGACCACATGTCACTGTTTAAAACTGTTTACTTTTTAGGGGAAAAAGATGTTAGCGGCCAAATAGCTCAGTCGGTAAAGTCACGGTACGGTATTCCAAGGGTCCTGGTTTCAAGTCCCGGTCAGGCTGCACTTTTTTTCTCACCCTGTAACATTTGGCGCCCAACGGGGGACCATAATGGTATAAGCTCCAAGTTAAATTTCACATTGTTCTCTTTACCCATTAAAAATTCAAAAACAAATTTCAATATAGCGGGGGAATATGTCACGGTTCAAAACTGTTCACTATTTAGGGAAAAATATGTGTAAACGGCCAAATAGCTCAGTCGGTAAAGCCGTGGTACAGTATTCCAAGGGTCCCGGGTTCAAGTCCCAGTCAGGCTGCACATTTTTCTCACCCTGAAACACACACAAACCCCCACCACCACAAATAAAAAAGGGACAAAAGAAACCCCTACCATATCCACTCTTTAAATAAAAAAAAATAATTAGAAAACTAAGAAAAATGGCACAAAATTTAAAATATAATTTCAACTTTTAAGGAAAAGAAATTGATCCAAATGAAACAACATGTATATTAGTCATTCTTGTAAAGCAACATACAGGAACAAATTCACAAAAAAACTTGTTACTGCTATACAAGAATAGTCAGAAACTTTCAACGTTCTAGAAATTACCAGATGCTCACAGACAAAGATCTCTCCATTTTTCAGAAGTTAAATAAAGTCTTGATGAAATGTACGATTTTTCAATTGAAGATGATGGCCATATGTTTTCTCTCATAACATACAACAGCTGGAGAGAGATAATCCTTAATCCATGAGTGAAGTATTGCCCAGGGATATAAGTAGCTGATATACACCTGAGATGATTAGGGTTATATCTATAATAAACACTGTAATAAAACATGGTGTAATGGGGTAGAGGAGCGAGCTAGTTACGGCTTGTTAGGGTGATTAATTGTGAATCATAACAGTTATTGTTATTAATTAACAGGTCTAGCCACCTATTAACAGTGAAATAACAGGTGATAAGAATGGTATCAGAGAGGCTGATGCCCTCTTATGAACTGCTTGATGGGAAAATAAGGGTTGTTTTGCAGTTAGGTAGGTTTTGAACAGCCAAAATTTTGTCATTACCATCCGATGGCTAAATAGTAAATCGAAATGATTCCAAATATCAAAAAGATTTACATTTTCTGTATGTTCATTTCAAAGATTGTTTAAGTTTTGATGAGACACACTGCAAGTTGTTCAGCTCTTCAGAGGAACTGTAATTTCACCTATTGAATTCAGGGCTTACTCTTTGTGATGCTGCTATAAAAGCCCATGCCCATATTACAAAGACCTGTTCCGAAACCTTTTTATAGAATTTTTTTCTAGTATCAGAGTAAACCAAAGTGGGGCAATTTATAAGAGTATCATTTATGTGACGCCTGCTACAGATTAGCAGCAACATATAGGGATCACTTCTCCGTTGTCTGTCTGTCTGTCCGTTTGTCACAAAACTTGACTGGACTACTTCTCAGAAACTACGGATGCAATTTCATCAATTCAGAATGATCAGTACCAAGTCTAGTTTTCATAAGTAAGGACTTATATGAAAAATGAACTCTTTGTGCATTTTGTAGTAGTACAACAGTTTGAAACATGATGATTCTGCTTCTGGCTTTATAATATTATTTTATAAAAAAATATCTTTACATTCAGAGTCATTTTATATAGATTTGCATGAAGATGTTCCAGAAATTTGTTTAACACTTGAACACTTTTTAACACAACACTTTCCTAGACTTGATCAAAATTTGACAACTACATTGTATATATAATGTTTTATGCCCTATAGCACATGGGACCACCTTGATTTGTAAAGTAAGAAATATACAATGTACATTTTGAAGACGGGTTTCTTAAAATTAAACAGTAGAAATGTAAAAAAGGAAATAAAGAATATTAGAAAGTAATACATAACTGTAGTATTGTACACCTTCTTCAAAAACAAAATAAAAAAGTTCTAATTTCTTACTTAAAGTATTCCTTTGGGAAAAGTTCCTGGTATAATTAGTAGCAGATGTTTTAACAAGTTAAAAAGCAGATCTTGCATGTTTACAAGTCAGATCTTGCATGTTTGCTAGTATTAAAAGATTGAGTCTGCCAGGCAAGTGTTGACCTAAGACTTGTATCAGCATGTGAAAATATGCTGTATATTCACAAAATTTAGAAAATTTTGTAATCTTTTTTTGTGAAAATTTAATGGATTTAATTCACTACAGCGTTGATGTAGTATTCCTTCTTAACACTTGACAGAAATCATGATCGCAAAGAAGAAAAATATTGCTTTTTCTGGTGATTCTTACATTTTTAATTCATTATTATATTTAAATTGGTTTAAGGAGATAAATTAGCCATCTTACTTAAAGTGCATTTCGGTTGCTGAAAAAGATAGATTTTAGCATTTTAATCACTCAGACACCCATTCAGAATATACAGGAATATGTCCTATACAGTTAACAAGTGTGGTGCTCCAACACTGTTTAAATAGTCACACAGGAATACGTCCTATACAGTTGTGTAGTCCTCCAACACTGTAAATAGATGCACTCAAACTAAATAGCTGTCACATAAAGTCTTATTCAAAAGATGGTCAGTCTGATGTTGATTTACCTTACATGTATATTAAATAATACACCTATTGTTAGCATGTATTTTGTTTTTTCTTCATTTAAAATTTTTGCAATGAACTTGCTTTGCTATCAATTTAAAGCCTCCCTTTTGTTTAATATTTAAAATAACTGAATCAAGAAAGCAACAGTTAAGGATGTTGTTAAACTGAAGGGAGATGCAGGCTGGATCCCTGTATGTTGGTGTGGGATGGGCCTGTCATTATGAATAAGCTCTGCTATTGTGCAGTGAATAATCAAATTTATTACATTTCTATTGTGATTGCATTTTTCAGGAAGTTAATGAAAACAGTTGATTTTGATGATTTTGAAAATAAAAACAATTGAATAGTTAGTGGTGTACCCTAGCGAAAATTTCATGATTGAAACATGTCTTAATATGTTTTAAACACGTTCTAACATGTTATTTCGAAATGTTTGAATTATGTTTTGAACATGTTTTAAACATGTTTAAACATGCACGTGAAATGGCACCACGATCTAACAGGATCAGTCAACAATCGTGATTAGTCATGTGATGATCAAAAAAAAAAAGAGTAACATGGTCAATCACATTTTGACATGTTTTTGTTCTATCCAGCTATCATGCTTTGGACATGTTTGAAAATGTTCACAGAACATGTTTTAATATGGTTGATCATGTAACTACTACTTTACTGTCAAACACATCTAAACATGTTTAAAAATGTCCCCAAACCATGATGGAACATGTTTAAACATGCATGTTAAATGGTACCACGATCCAAACACATCTAAACATGTTTAAACATATAAAAATCAAGATTCCATAACATGGTGGAACATGTTCTAATATATCCAAATCAAGGGGACTTTTGACATTTTCAAACATGTTCAAACATTTCCAAAAGAACAGAGCTACGGACATTGTTTTACAACAGCACAGGTCAACAGACAAAGGCAAATCACAAAAGTTCATCTCGAGTACTGTGAACTCAGACGAGGTAAAAATTAAATTACACTTTTTAAGATCAGAACCCTGGACAAAGCTCTTTATTATTTCTTTTCTTTCTTCTTTTTTTTTTGAACACAAATGTAATTTTCATCATGAATACTAATAATTCAAACATTGTCACTTAGAATACTTGCGCTGTCACTTAGAATACTTGCGCTTTACATTTTGGGTCTTAATGACCACTTCCTTGTGAGTTATTCTAAAATGCTTCTGAACTAGCTTGCTAATTAAGTTGTATTTTGCCGGATCAAACTTGGGTTTAACAACATGGTCTTTGTTAGCCTTTTTACCGGTAGCACTGTGGTTCTGAATTTCTTCAGTGGTAAAGAAGTGTTTGAGCCCTGCCTCAAAGGCCCCCTTCTGCTCACTTATAATTTTTTCAATTTCTTTGTCAGTATCGTTGGCAGGCTCCTGACTTTCTAACTTCTTCCGATATCTTCTGAACTCAGCCTTTTTGACGTAATTCTCCAGGATATCCTCAAGCTGATCAAATGTTACAAACCTGTAATAGATTTTTAATTAAATTTTCTCAAATGAAAGGACATTTTCTCAACAACAACTAAATGTCAGTCATAACTCATTTTCACCAATGACTCTGAAGGGGGGGGGGGGTAGTGACTAGACTCAGAGTTGACCATGACACGAACTTAAATTGAATATATAACATGCATATTATCTACGCATTGAGAATAAACATTGCCATACTTCTCATATTACTTCATCAAGCTCAGTTTGTTTTGTATTGAGTAGTGGCAGGTAACAAAATTTTCTACTTTAAATATAAGTGACCTTCAACAGACTTGAACCATAATCCAAAGTGACATGCGTCATCTCTACATAATGCCACCTATTCACATATCAACTTTCATCGAGCTAGCTTGTTTGTTTAGGAGTTTTCATGGAATCCACATTTTGAAACGGACTGACCGATAGAGGCCAAAGTCCCCTTCTATGTAAACTAAAACGGGACTAAAAATTTAAGAAATTAGACAATATAGATGTTGAACTCGAACTCATAACCTCTTGTTTTGTTTCATGTGCTCTAACCACACTGCTATTCAAGTATTTGTTCAGTTGTGTTTTATGGCCAACAGATTTTTTTTTACATTATCAGTGGTGGAAATTAGCTCAAGCCCGCAAGCCGAGTGCACTGGTAAAATGTCTTCCGGGCTTGCTCAAATTCTGAATATTATATAGCAGGGCTTGTTCAAAACTTTTATGCCAAGCAATACAGTAAGAATTCCAAAAGTCTAATTTAGATGACTGCATTATAAACTATTTATCATTGGACTTCATGAACTATGTGGTATAATGCAATGCTTGAATTTAAGTTTCACAAACTCACAAAATGGAAGTAAAAATGAAACATGCAAGTATTTTTTTCTCAAACTGGCAGGTTTCTGTGAGAACCATAAAAAGAAAATATCCATAAATATATGACATTTCAATTGATACATTTGTATTACCAACTGATGATGTATCTACAAAGGGCAGGGACTTGTCAGACAAGTAAAATAGATGTACATGAGTAATTTGAAAACAAATGAAAGTTAAATTTTAAATTTCTGCTACCTACCAAAACTTGCAAGGGAGACAAAAAAGGTTAAATTTTAGCCCTGTGCAAAAGACAAGATTTCTTATTTCAATGCAGACACTGACAGGTAGTGAAAAAGTAGGATGTGATGATTCTTTGACAATAACCTTCCCTCCCTCCCTTTTTTATCTGAACATTTGGAAACTGGTGTAAACAGAGTACATACTGAGCACCAGATGTCGATGTTTCTGGTATATCTGTCTTGAGTTTTTTGAATGGTGGTGACATGATCAACACTTCATCAGAAGTACTAGTTGAGGAAGCTTTCTGTGGGCTCCTAACATCACTGAAAGTACAAGATGTACACATTATGAAATAAGAATATTTGGAACGTCACTAACTATCAACAAGAGGGTCCTTGAAATAGCCCAAAATTATTTTTTAATTAATTAAATCTGTTGAAGTCTTAATTCAGTCTTCAGATTTGGCCACTAGTCCAAAGCCCGAGGCTAGTTAAAACCTAAATCAGACTAGTAATTGTCTCTAGATGACTAGTCCGGGAGCCTAGTAAAAAAGATTGAGATAATACGTATAAAATTACCAAAAACAAATCTGCCGTGCGAGTTTTCTACTATTGCATCGTGAGTTTTCTACTATAGCACCATATTTTGACCCGTTTTTATGAGTGTAGATATTACACACACCAGTTGAAAGTAGACTTGGTAAGTTTTTCTTACGCTGAATTATAGACATCAGGAATCTAAAGGAAAACCATTCTGTTTAACCTGGTGTTACTTTTGAAACTGTGACCTTTACAGAAAGTTAATAGGGAAGTAAACAGATTTAGGTTTCATCTAAAGTAGACATCCGTGGTTATCCTGGGAACAGCCAATAACAAATTCAATAAAATAATTGATGAATTTATAAATAATGTTTGAAAATGAAATAGACCGATATATTTTGCAAAATCAATAAAAAGATATTTATGCGAAATGTCTTGCTTTTTCAGGTAATGAATCCATCCATTCATGGTGGCTATTCCTCAGATGAGTCAGAGTGTGACACGAGTGAGGATTGTGTCAACACAATGATAGCAATTTTCTTCCGTGAATAATGTATAATGAACAAAATAAAAAAAAGAACCTGGTTTTGTGTAAAAAATTGACATAAAGCAATTAAAAACTAGAAATGTGTCCATAGGACACGGATGCCCCCACACGCCACTGTTCTGTCAATCTTATGATTCTAGGTAAAATATTTTTTGGACTACATGTGCCACAAGTTGAAACTAAAAATCAACAAAGGGCCATAATTCTGTTAATTTGGTCGCAGCAAAAATTCCTTCCTTTACTACCATCTACACATTAAGGTTGTTCATCCCTGGAAGTTTAAGCAAAATCTGCCATCCCGTTTAAGAGGAGTTGCGTTCACAAAAATTCTACATAGTATGTAGTGAAAAAATCAACAAAGGGCCATAATTCTGTTAAATTTGGTTGCAGCGAAAATTCCTTCCTTAACCACCAACTACAGATTAAGGTTGTTCATCCCTGTAAGTTTAAGAAAAATCTGCCATCCGGTTTAAGAGGACTTTCGTTCACAAAATTTCGGGACGGACAGACAAGTGCAACGCTATATGCTCCCACATTGTGGGGGTAAAATACACGTTTAAAATAGTTATATGTTTGGACTACCAAAATTCCTTTCGAGCTAGTAAGTTATGCCATGTTGGTTGTCTGGCTAGTACTTTGAAAAGTTTTTCGTGAAAACTGTTAATTGACTTTGGGTATCAGTTTGGTGTCAACGAATATGTCAATTCATACAATAAAACCTGTTTGAAGAAGTCTTTTTAGCTTACAAACATGTTAATATCGAAGCCATGGAATATTTACCACATGAGAGAAATCAGTACCCAATTACTTGTGAGTTTGACGCATTTCGCCTGTAAATAAATTTCATACTTAGAAGTGGAATAAAAGTTTAGGGTCGGGTGTAAAAATTAGGGTCGGTCGGGTCACCGGAACCAGACTTATTTTATTCTTTGGCCAAACTGTAGCGATTGTCTTTATAGAGTAAAGGAATGTTATAGACTAAAGTTGATGAAGATCCATCAAGTAATTTATAAGAAGTTGTTTAAAGCTTTTTCTATGTTCAGCTCTTTTGGCCTCTAATTTTGGCTAAAGTATGACCTTATAACAGATCTATGCCAAAGACCACGTTTGATAAAGATCTGCCCAGGGTTTAATGAAGTCATTTAAAGTTATTTCTGTAAATATGTATATAATAATGTAAAAGAAATCTAGTTAAAAAAAATGTAAGAAATACATATACATATACATTTTGTTAACCACTAACCTTATTCAAGTACAGTAACTCACAGTTGTATATATATTTATAAAAGCAATATGAATTAATAAACAGAAAAGTTAAAACCACAGAACTGTGGATACTTATATTATTTGGAGTGAATTTTTTTGGAGTATTATTTTTTTTGTCAACAAATTCAGTATTAGCTTAATAGAAATACAGAAAGAATATCAAATTTCTCTTTTCTTTCACATTAAAGCATTCCACTTTTAAAAGTGCCTTTAAAATATTTAAGTTTTATTTGTTCACAATGAGGAATAACTGCCTATTAAGTGAGAAGTAATAAATAAAACTATAAATTCTGAATTGCCCAATCTGTGTAAAGAGTTGATAAGTAGGTGTTAACATTTTCACTTCAGATTGGCCTTTTTTAAACTCTTGACAAATTATTGTTTTAGAAAATGACCTCTGTGGACGGGGTCAAAATATGAGTGTCAATCCGGACATCCTGTTATTTTACATACAGTCAATTTTAGTCTCTGTATGATTATTATGAATGTTTCCTGGTCAGCTGTTGTGGTACATTTCATTCATATTGCATTTGAAAATTTACAAATTTACACTGAAACTAACCTGCTGGTGAATCCTTTGATTTGGGACAGACCATTTATATTGAGCTACCAAAAGTATATTAAGCCTGGTCAGGCTGCGCTCCAATATGTTTTTCTCAAGTCGCATACTCATCATTACATTGCATTTGAAATTTAACTGTAAAACTTAACCTGCTAAATTAGTACATTTTATATTGCTTGTTGGGGCGTCCGTGGCCGAGTGGTTAAGGTCGTTGACTGCAAACCACTTGCCCCTCACCCCTGTGGGTTCGAATCCTGACAGGGACTTTAGATTCTATCATGTGAGGAAGCTATCCAGCTAGCTTACGGAACGTCGGTGGTTCTACTCAGGTGCTCGTTCGTGCCTGAAATAATGCACGGAAGGGCACCTGAGGTCTTCCTCCACCAGTAAAGCTGGAACGTCGCGATATGACCTATACTGTGTGGATGTGACGTAAAACCCAAAAACAAAACAAATTATATTGCTTGTTTATTAAAAAAAAGGAAAAAGCATTCTTTCTGATGGAAAAACTCAAAAAATACAGATGTAGTCGTTCTAAAAATCAAGAAAAGTTTTTATATTTTTATCCTGCTGCATGTATAGTTTATTATCATTATGTTGTTAAATGTTTGATGGAAAAAAACAACAATATAAGACTGTTTAGTTTGTGTTCAGTGACACTTTGTTTACTAAATCGTGCTGTAACCCAGATGTTTATATTGATTGGTCAATTATAATTTACACAAGGATGCAGTCTTATTGATATAATTGGTGTAATTTTCCTGCCAAAAACAGGAAGTGGAACAATCAAGATGGCTAAAGTTACAAATTACCAAAAACGGTCTGGGGATCAAATTTTCAATTAGAAAAAAAGTCAGTTAACTGTGAATGGGAAGGAAATGTCAGAAATTACTATATTTTACTTGATGACTTTATAATGACTTTGTTTTTGTCTTTGCCATATCATTTCGTATACTTTGGTTAAATGGTGTCTCTTGGTGGTAGTTTTTGTATGTATAAATGAAATAATTAGAAAAAATTATTACTTTACTCAATAAATACTGATAACTGAACTGATTATAATTATATAAATTTTATTCTGAACTGGAGAAAAAATAGTGGTAAAAATTGCTTTTTTCCTGTTGTCCAGGACAACCATTTTTTAAGACTTGACAAAAAGTTAACGATAAGGCATTATATATCAAGTGTCCAAAATGGCAGCTTCTCATAACAAGACAGATGAATAATGGAATTTGTTACTGATTCTATAGGACTTCAAATTACATTATACATTGTACTTGAATTTAATGCACTGGGTAAAAAAAAGCTCTCATGTTTGGTTGAAATTTATTTAAGCTTGATTGCTGAACAAGTTCTTGCAACTTATATTAATCACTTTCGAGTCCGCTTTCTTGAACCAACCAGTACTGGTATCATATGAAGAAACATGGCCATGACTCATTTAGGTCTCAAACCCATGATCCTTGGGTTGAGAGCCAGACACTTTAACCACTAGGCCACCACTCTTGTGGGGAACAACAATCATAGCAAAGTATAATCTATTAAGATTACATCACAGATGCGAAGTATATAAACTGAGGTGTACCACTAAACGTGAAGAATGTTATTATTTTATCACCTATCCTGCTAAAGATATCAAAGAAATAATAGAAACTGAGATGTCAAAGAGTTTTGTCATATCTTTACCAATTTCTTGAGGAAAATATAGATTGCATTTAAAGATGGTTCCAAACAAATTTCTAGGTCAAGGCAAAGCTTTGCAGAAAATAATGTACATATAAAATAAAGCTATGAAAGAGTAAATTCATATGAAAAAATAATACATGTGTGGTAAAAACCTGTCCTTGTATGTCCCAACTTTCATTTTGATTGATCATGAAATCCTTAATCCTTCCTATGGTCATTCGCACTGTACCTCTGTTCTGGTCTGTACCGTCTGTACAGAAATGATCAGTTCCTTGAAGAAGTGAAGGCAACTACATATGTCACATGTGGTACTGAGCCTGCCCAGGAATGTTGCTGTGGTTGAACTAACCTCTGGTAAATTCGATGTGGCTTACTGCTGTGATCTGGAGTAAAAACTTTCAACCACCGAAAAGAAGAAACATTGTAAGAGTAAAGAAGAAAGGTGCTGATATGGTAGAATGAAATGAATCACTGTCAATATAATATAATGTTGATTGGAGGGATTTTTAATCATAAGCAGTCATAGGCAACTTTTTTTTCTTTAAAATTTTCTTAGTTTTTAAGACTGTAGTTAAATGTTAACTTATGTTTAGTTATTTATTATTCAGTGGCTTAAACTTGATTTTAAGCTTCAATAGTGTTTTTTATGAAACATCAAATTATTATGTTTTGTGTATGAGAATTGTTCTTGGCAGATTTTCTTGGTTAATCAAGCCATGTAATATAAAAAAAAACATCTTTCTTTTTATTGTAGAATTACATAATCTATAAACTTCATTTTCCAGGAAATCCAAGACCACAAAAGTTTATGCCAACTGATTTTGTATAATTTTTTTGTTCATGCAGTTTCCTTTCATTTTATGTTGATAAAACAACAGTAAAATATTTATGTTGAATCTTCTTGAAGAGCATGTGATATTTTGCGGAGATGTTTTAATCGCAGGGAATAATCATATTATTACCTGCCATAACTTTCTTATCATTGAAAGCATTTTCGATTGAAACGTTCAAGTTTTGTATCTCCGTGCAGTAATTCAATTTAAAATCCCAAGTTTAAAGCAGCATGCCTCCATATCCATGCTAATTTTAATATTTTTTTTTTTTAAATGATGAAATATTGTGAAAATGAGCAAAGAAAATAATTTACACATTGCAATCCATGTAAATTACCAAAAAGATGTTAAAATAAACAAAGATAACCCCTTTACTGTGTTTGACACATAGTAGAAGTATGGTGATGAATACTACAAAATCTCACAGGCACGAGTATCGGACCTGGGAAGAAAAAATATGACCAGATTGATAATAAAACCTGTGTTCATCTTAAAAGTGTCAAAAACCAAAAAAAATTGTTTATAGTTAACTTATAGTATATTTTTAAAGGGGGTCATTATTTACATTTTTTGGGGGGTTTTTGACACTTTTAAGATGAACACAGGTTTTATTATCAATCTGGTCATATTTTTTTCTTCCCAGGTCCGATACTCGTGCCTTTGCAAAATCTGTTCTATTAATTGCACCATAACATCTAAATTATTATGTGCATCTTTAATCTTTTACTTTATTTTTCATAACATCTAAATTATTACATTACTGGTACTTGAATCTAAAATCTTTTACTTTTCTTGAAATCTTAGTACATTTTTCTCAAGTTTTATTTTTCTTGAAATATTTTTTGCTCATCTGGAGACAATCATGCAGCTTTAAGTAATAAAGCAGCATTTTCAATAATGGCTATGAAAATTCAGAGTACTTTTTTATGAGTTACAAAAGAAAGAGCTCTTTATATACATTGTATTAATAAATATATTTCAACACACCCATGAAGCTTTGTTTGATAAATATCAGACATTGAATGATTTTTGTTTTTTTTTATCAAAAAGTAATAATTCATTCTGGATAGAGTGAGAAAAATGCTGTAAGACAATTTGCTTGAGTTTGAGCCAAATGTGCTGTAGGGTTT
>NW_026857257.1:0-20603 GCF_026571515.1 Ruditapes philippinarum
ATAAAAATGTGTTATTTCACAATAGCATTTTAATCTTTGTCATGGTACATCATCAAAATACAAACACGACAATTCATTTGCTACATGTTTACAACTTTTATTTTTTGTATACTTACACCTTTTTCTCAAATTTACTATTAAACTATGTAGATAAAAGTTGCATTCTCCATATTTTCATGTTTACAAGATTTTGCTTAGTGTTCAATTCCTTTCGTTAACATATAATTAGGCATCTGTTGTATTTGTCTATACCTAAGAAATGATACATTTAAGATGAATTCTTTTTACTTATTTTTAAAACGTTTTCAGCGAAAAATAATATATGTCATAAACGCTTCTTTCAATAATGACACGTTTCTTCTAATATGGTGATATTTTTCAGCAGGGACCGTAAAACAATGTGATGACGTAAGAGAAAGTCTAGCTTCGCGAGATATACATCGTATTGAACTTTCAAGAATGTTTGATATATGAAATAGTTTATCAGAAAGATTGAACTTATAGTGAAAAAATCATGAAATTTCAATCAATCTGAAGCTAGATAAAACGCTTTGTTTTAGAATCACGACTTTCAACCAAAACATCTATATTCTTTTGACAATACATGTTTTACAGTTAGGAAGTGAAAGATTAAATGCAAGTATACCACAATATATTTAATTACCTACCGGCTCTTTTGTTAAATGCGGTCTAGTAAATCGCTTACCGACCGCTTAACAGGTCTTCAAATAGATACCGACCTGTTATTGTTCTATTGTTCTCTATACAACAGAATGTGCGAAGTCGAGGAACTCGTGCATTACAAAATATTTCACATAACGCAGAAATTTTGAAAACGCTGAATTGTGCAAATTTATATTGAGAGATGGGGTTTGGGTAATGACCACTTCGAATAAAAAAGAGGGTCGATATATATTTTAAAGTACATTTTATCAAATTAATAGAAATAAATAAGGGCACACGGTTGTAAGGACCCTCATAACATATATTCCAGATTATATATGAGAAAAACGAACTGACTACGTATACTGTTCTGGCGTTGACGTTTGTGTTTCGCGATATTCATGAGTACAATAACGCACATTTAGCCTTTCTTTATAGTTTGCTTTTCGATGCACCAAAACTTATTTGCCGAACTATATAGCTTCATAAGTTACTAATCTTTGTGCAAAATTTCAGATCATTCGGACAATTCGCTTTTCCAGAATAATTATTTAAATTGTGAAAGAATGACCCAAAATGAAAAGCGTTTAAACACTTTTTACTCAAATCGGGCTAAGAAAAGCATAAAAATACGATTTTCAATTTATTTCAAAGTACATTTCTTAACTATCTTTGCATATATTTCTGTTTAAAGTACCCCAGCTCTCTATGTAAGAAATTCAAATGTTATGTTTATAGGCTTTTAAACCTTAGTGGAGTCCCTTTAAAAGACCTTAAAACTATAAGGTGTATAATTTTGATCAACCTATGGATTAATAATAATAAATTGAAATACAATACACCCCAGCTCGTTGCCAAAATCAAACATTTATTTTTATTATAACATATTGAAATGTTTTATAATGAATTTAAATACATTGTTGCAATTTCCATGTTTAAATACTTGGGTAATATCTCGAACAAAGTGTGAGTAAATTATTGTTGATAATACGTAACTATGTTCACTTCCAATTATGTACCAAAACAATAAGGTATCTGGCATATATATTTTTCATTTGACATTAAAACACACAATAAAATAGCTATTTTTTATAAAGTTACCGACCATCACCATTTGGTCGATGAAGGCAACACCACAAATGTATTTAGTTTAATATTGAAGCATATCATAATGAGAAAACCAAATAGATCTGTATTCTGCAATGATCTGTTCCTTGTTTATTGTTGCATAATACTTCAAAAATTATATTCATATTGCTCATATAAGACAAAATAGCAGATTGGCATCTGATCTAACAACGTGATAAGTATCTTAAAATGCAGTTAAAATAGATTGAAAGTGTGTTAAAATTGATACTAATGCATTTCGTTCCTCGCAGTTTATGCGTGTTACGATGATTTATTTTGGAGATTGAAGTGGTTACACAATAGCTAAATTTGTCTGCGAAAGAATTACAATCACTCGAAAGTGTTGTCTTCTCTTTATGTACATATAATCTAATTTCCCGAGCGGTCACACTTTTAAATTGAATTCAGATGTCGCAAAATTGATTTTGTAAACGCTGCCTATCTTAACTGCCAGATAATTTCCTTTACTATGGAATATGTTGTCATCACTGTAAATATTTAAGTACATAATCATTTTTTTCAACCCAATAAAGTTTTGCTGTACAGTTTTGATTTCTTTCATATATATTTACTCAATTTCTATTCACTTTACCAAACATTTGTGTCCTTATTTACAAAATGTATAAATTTAAAGCAATATAATAAATAAGGAGTCCGCGATTTTGGCTAGATATCAGCTATCTTTAAAAGTGCTATAATTCTTGATTAAAAAACGTTGCAATGCCCATTTGTAACTTTGACCATTTCTCAACGATATGTCTACAATACATGTATATCAATCATACAAATACTTCTGACATTGAATCAATTTCTAAGTCAATATTACAAATTCAGAAAATTATATTATTATCTGTAACCGTGGAGGCTGTGCTCCTTGAATGTGCATTGCAAAAATAACAACATCTAACATGCTCTAAAACCATTATTTGATTATTATACAAATTATATTATTTTTTCTTTGTCTAAGGAAGTAAAAACTTATTCGTTTCTAAGGCAAAATGTGCCTTTAAGTAAAATGACATATTAACACCAGATTGTAGGAAAAGTATAAAAATATTTTCTATACAGATATTGATGTTCAAACCTGCAAATATAAATAAAAAATAAAAACATGATGTAATTATCTTTTAGCTTACTTTAAGGCCCATGCCAACTGAAACGCTTTTAAGATTAATCCATACTATACCATTAATGTCATGCGCATCTAGGGACCATTTTTAGACGAAACAAGTTAACTGCATTTAAAGTATTGTCGAGAATGAAGAAATCTCGCAATATGATTACAATATTCAACAATAGCAATACAGATAAGAATGAGATACATTTTCCCTTGAGAAATCTAAGTCAAAGTCAAAGCTTATCCCAGAACATACATGTTTGTATAAATTAACTATGTTCGAAGTAAAGCTTCATCTCTTTCCTATTTCTTTTCTGAAAACTGAAAGGAAAGAAATGCATTAAATACGATGTTACATACTTTGCCAAAAAGTACGTTTTTCATTTTTTGAATGACGCCATATTAGAAAGCTTGTAATACAATTTGTTATGGTTTTATAAGTTCCAAAAAAGCATTATTTATAAAGATATTACCAAATATAACATTTCATGTTCATATAAAGTCTTAATCAAATTTTTAATAAAAAATGAATGCATATATTTTCAATGAATGATTACATATTATAATTATGTACAAATATTTGCAGTACATATTTTACATAGTCTTAGATGTCTGAAAATTGTTTTATAAACATAATTATATACATATATATAATTTCACTTAAGTGTGGCATACAACCTCAATTATAACATACAGAATCTTTAAAATAAGCTAGTTACTACATACAAATACATTGTACGTATATACGAAAATTTGTGATAAAGATTAAGCTATAAATTAAAGTTGTAATAATAATTTATAAGTACTATAATAGTAATAAGAAAATGGATGGCGAAATTTACTAAATTAATATTTGAAAAATAAATATCCAATACTATGTAGTGAAGAATAAAAGTATTGAAAAGCTGATTGTTATTGGTGCCCATGAGGGTATGTAACCCTTAACAGGTCGGCTGCATTAAAATGTCTGCATGTAAAAGTACAAAAAGTGATTCGTACACATATTTACAACATAGATTTGTTGGTCGTCATATAATATGTTCACATCTGATGCCTTCGTTTAATACTCCATTCAGTTCTATCGCAAAATTATGTGACGCACAAATTATTGTAATAAAAGTTTGTGTAAATCTAACTTTTGACACATCGTTAACCATATACATGCTGAAATTAAGTTAACATTCTCTTTAATCTTATTTTGATTAAAGCACCATGTGTTTCATACTAATTTTACTTAAAATTGCGTTGATATAACTTTAAGCTTTTAATGTAGACTTTGTAAGTATATACATATTAAGTAACAATAAAACTTGACAAACTCGTCCGTAAATGTCCAGATAAATAAGGAAATGGAACAGTGCAAATAAAATCTATTTTATCTACGTAATATATTAACCATAATGGACTTTTAATTAACGCAATAATAACGTAATTTAGAGCAACAATAGTGTAATAAATTCGTATTTTAGTGCAAAATGGAAACAAATATTTTATTACTGTATCCTTTTTTAATATTAGTAGATCAAAAACGTTTGACATATATTCAATACATAGAAAACATGATAAGTTTTCTTTATTCCGAGGACATGTTTCTTGCAAGCATTTGAATCATCAATCTTCTTCATTTTAGTTTACATAACAATTTATAATACTGTTAATTATACATACTTTTATAGGGAGTTATTAACTGTAGAACTATGTATGTCTTTATACTTAAAAAGGAGATATGTTTTTTTTGTCTTTTAAGACGCAATTAGTACATCGTTCCATGTTTGTTTAGTTTAGTTTTATGGCGTACAGACATAATTTTGGTCATAGGGCGCCACGTTATTCCATGCAACAATAGTCTCCTAAATTCATTCTAGTGCAAAGAGGAAAACATTTTTACGAAAGTAGTTTTTATTATTAAATTAGCGTTACTTTATTTTATTATATCCAATCAAAAGTTGGTCATTTTTCAAGTAGCTAAAACTTGCTGAATTAATATTATGTTTTAGTGTTTCGTGTAACTTTATGCTTGTTGACACTTGCTCTTACAATAAACTGACTTACAATAGGTTGTTTATTGGTCTATCTGAGCGTTCAAGATGACCATGGTCATGGTAGTAAATTCTAGTTGAAGTGCTAAGCGCAATCATAAAGTGGAAATTGAAGACTTGTGATGAATTGTTGGTTTGGCGTCGCAAAGTTGAATAATATCAAAAGCTATTATTTGCCGGAATTGAAAATTATGTTTAGGTCCGAGCATTGCTACATTTCCCGCATTCAACCTTATAATTGCCTTTCTGTAGAAAATATATTAATGACAAAATGTTAGCGCCACAACATTTCAGCAATTGAACATTATCTGCTTATTGACACGAATTTAATACAACATATTAAGAGGACATTTATTATTTAATCTTTTATTGCAATTTATTATTCATGTAATAAAAGAAATCCTTTAATGTGCTATTGTGCTCAGTTAACTAATTTTCGGAATAAATAGAGATTATTTTTTGGAATTACTGCAGGCTTAAATACGTTCGTTTTTATACAAAATAATTGTAAATAGAATAGAAATATTGAATTTTTGGTCTTAGAATATATAACAACAGAAAGAGAATAAAGAATGTAGTTCCTCCCGATGTTTTTTGTTTTTGTTTTGGGCACACCCATTCTTTTGCGCCACTTTTTATGGAATCGCACTGACAGTTTCACAATAACTGCCTATGAACACATCCGCGGTTGTTTCTTTATTCAAATCTTCAACAGCTTTATGGTTAAATGTTGAACTCTGCTTAAGCCGGTGCCACTTCCTTCCAAGAACAAACGCAATCAAACCGAATCTGCATTTTTTTTAATATTGCCGAGTTAAGCGTCATTTATACCATTTGTCTCTATTGTGAGGTACACATACCTGCCTTTGAGTTTTATATTTACTTATTTTATAAAGTTTCCAAGAACATTTTTCCTTTTATGTGGGAACAATTGTAAAAAACAAAGCAAAATCAGTACACTTCTAACATTGAAGTGTAACGAACAGTTTAATTTAGTTATAAGAAAGCACAACTTTTGTGTGCTGGAACAAGTTCCTGTAAGACTATTTACGGTTACAAAAAGATATAGATATAAATTATGCGTTCTAAATAATGTCTTCATCAAATGTATTTTAGAAGGTATGTCTAAAAATTTGCTGGGTAAATTTTACACGCTCATGTTAAAATATTTTTTATTAAAAATAAACAAGTAATTAAAATGAAATTGTAAAGCGCGTTCGTTATAAAAATTGTTTTACAGAGTACTACTGATGAAAGCATAAGCATGAAAATAGAGCACATATAATACATAAAGAATGCACAAAATGACAAAATTGAAAATGGTGCAGGCCTGGTTTGATTAAGCCTGTTCATGTTCGATACTCGAACGTACAAGTTTCCGTCCGCGCCCCTTAGCACAAATTGTTAAATTTGGAATTTCGAACCATCACAGATGCGTTCACACGGCGATTCTTATGTAACCTTCAATGGGACCCTTTTGTGCCGCACCACGAAAAGTGGCACATTGTCCCAAGTAAAATAAAGGGTGTGCCCTAAACGAGAAAACGGTACTAAATACAATGGAAGTTGGAAAAGAGATCTTAGGTTATGAAGCCTGCATATTACAAATAGGACGTGAAAAGGCAAATTTTAAAAGCAGGCACTATATCATAAAATATTCAGAATATAACTCTTTTCCAGCTAACACGCCAAAATTTCATTTCAGGACATAGACGGGTGTTTGTGATGTTGTTATTAAAAAAACTGTATTATTAAATTAAACGTAAATTAAAAACAAATTGAATTAGCAAACGTGTTTACTTATAGGTACACATGTTTTTCTTGAAAAAAATATGATCTTTCTGTTTTTGTTTCTCTTTAAAAAAATATTTAAGCAATATTGTTAAATATGTTCATTTTGGCTAAGAACCAGGATTATTTATTGACCAAACAATATTTTGGAAACTATGGGAGACACATACATGCTAGATAATTATTTGGGCGTCTCATGATCAGCATACAGGATTCTTTACAGTCGAGTATTCTCACAAAATAAAGCATTTGCTTCTTAAATACTAAAACGATTGTTAACTCTAATATATATTTATTTATTGATGGTCTTTTATTCAAATGCATCATGTAATACTTGATAATTGCAATGTCAAAAATATACTAAGTTGGAAATAAGTCTGCTGAAAAATGTCAAAAACATCAAAATTTAGTGATCAAAGTTCTATAAACAACTGTTAACGTAGGTACTAAGTTACACTTGAACGTTAATAGCGTTTGAAGATACCGTATTTGTGAACTAATTTACGTTGATGCCTATTATTTTCCTTTCATCATTTAATAGCACCAGCTATATATTTCTAATAAATGTTGAACTATTTAGCTTGAATCATTTTGAATAAATACTTAAATTAATCAAAATTTAATCAAAATTTATATTTGATTTGCATGTTACCCTAAAAGCAAAGAGAAAAGTTCATTACATTCATAAATCAATGATATTTATGAAATAGCTTTGAAATATAGAATAGCATTTAATAGTATGTTGACAATTTATTTATTCAATAAACAAGCAAAATTCAAGCTTTATAGGTTGTAATATTATAACAGAAGAATATGAAGAAGATATTGACATTTTCAATATGAAGATGTTTTTGATCAGTTGAGAGATGATCCGCTGTACATCATTAGTGCTATATTTCAGGTATTTCATGCATATGTTGTGTTCAACTATAAAACATGCAATGTTAATACAACCTAACAATTAATGCTGTATTTATTACTAAATTGATATTAAATAATGATAGTAATAATGTATTTTAATTCTGAAATTTTGTTTGGGCCAGCCTTACAATTAATGTTTGTATGTATTACTAAATTGGTATTTAATAATGGTAGTAATAATGTCTTTTAATTCTGAATTTTGGGCCAGCTTTTAAAAATTTATGTATCTATTACTAAAATGATTTATTTAATTAACTTATAATGTATTTATCTATTTAATCTGTTAGGCCAGCCCAACAGTTTGCTTTTTTGATGCATTGAATACCACTTTAAGTAAAAAATATCAAATAATTTAGCTTGTTTTTTTCTTGATTACCACCACTTACGTGAAAACTATGGAGTAACTATGTGCATAAGTAATAATTTAGCAAAAAACAGCATTGTCATTTGGGATTTTGTAGCTCAATATACCCTTTTTGTATAATTGTTTATTCACTGGTTAATCGTAAAGTCAAAATAGTTCATGTTTCATCAATATGGCAAACGTGATCTTTAAATACGAAATGCTCATAAACATAATCTACCTATTTCATTTAGAGAGAATATGCCTGTTCAGACTTTTTATGCTTTGGTAATGGCAAATGTTTCATTGTTTTATTAAACTAGCAATGTTACTCAATGCCATTTTTATAGCTTTTTACTAATGTTCTTACAGTACATTTCATACTTGTTCAATGTAATTATCTCTCTAAAAGTCAGTGGTTATGTATAAATGTATCATGCTTATAAGCGAACAACCTGAAAACATTAAGAATCGCGGTAGTGCCCTTGTAGTGGTGTTGGGTTCTATTAACTTACTAGCACAGTTTCCTTGTTGTCCCATCTTGAGGTTTATCAGTTATTTTTATAAATTATGAAGCAGAAAA
Source organism: Ruditapes philippinarum (assembly GCF_026571515.1). Lineage (NCBI taxonomy): Eukaryota > Metazoa > Mollusca > Bivalvia > Venerida > Veneridae > Ruditapes > Ruditapes philippinarum. The sequence continues at coordinate 8,586 of NW_026857257.1, forward strand.
AATAATAAAAACAAGTATATGATTAGACATAGAAATATAACTCCAACCCGTTTTTATTTTCAATAAACAAAAGCATATTAGCTTTTAAGACACGAAGAGATTTTTATCTATCCCTAAGACATAAAACAGTCAGGGTATTAAAAATGCTACTTTAGCAAAGACAAATCTGATATGAGATGTCAACATACAGACGAATCAAATATATCTTAATAAATCATTATAGCGTTGCCAGTCTGATGGAAACGGATGTCTCATTAAAGAAAACAAATTTAATAACAATATCAGGTACTGGCTTTTTATTATTTTTCATAACGACAACGAAACCAGATGTTTTCTAATCCATACAGTGCAACACCTTTATGCTAATTTCTACGGTATTTTGATTCGAAATAAACATCTCATGTACACTGATTTTATATAATAAAATGAAGAAAACAGAATCTTCAGACAGAAATCCTATCTATTTGTATGTTTTTGGTTTAATATTGAAAATTATTATTAGTGCATATACAAATTTGTGGATCATATTTACTTTACTGCTTGCAATAAATCAGTCTCATATAGATTATATTAACAATCATTAACATAATTCGGCTTAGTCAAGAAATGTTTTCTAGAAAATAATAAATGTACGAATACAAAGAATTTCCGACCTTTAAAGGAATAAAGTTGAAGTTGAATTTTTTCTGCATCTTCAGTAAGAATATATGTTTGACGCTTATTAAATTTAATCATTTCATTTGGGTACCTAACACAGACCAGCATAGAGTATGAATATTGCATTAACATTTGCATTACGACCGGAGAGAAATTGGCCAAAATCTGGAAACAAAGTGAATGCCTCGGAAGTATTAATCATAACACTATTACATGAAAGTGCAACATTCCTCGTTCCCGCTGGCACCGTGCTTGAGCGATACATCAAATTCTCACACTTAACCGTGCTGGCATCAATTAATCCCGAAAAGACAAGAAAAATATAACAACACTGAAGTGAAGTACGGGGCAACTTAAACAGCTGCCACACAGCAACTTAACACCTGCTGTTGTGTAGTATGAAAAATAAGAAAACAAATTGATTCCTCGAAGCAATAATCACACACAAAATAACATGAAATTGCAGACTCTGTTTGATTGAGTCTGTAACATGAGAGAAATGAATAAGTGCAACATCCCTCACGCCCCCTAGCACCGGCTTGAGAGGTACTCAAATTCTCAACATTTCAATATTTGTGTAGCATATATAATAACTTGCATTTTAGAGCACTTATAATTTAATATTGTTCGCTGGATTAACGTATTAAAATAATCAAGAATAGTAGTAAACTTTCAAAGTTAAAAACAAAGTATGTAATTTACATTTCTTCGCAGTTCAAGTGGGTGCAAATGTGAGTCATTGCCGAAAATCCATTCCACTGTTTATTATTACAAGGGTGATAAACACTCCTGCCTCCCATTGAATATCTCGAGTCAGAGGAATGATAAATGAAATGATCTGTAATTATATTTCTGAGCGTTCACAGACTCTGTGACGATGGAGTGGGTTTTGCATTAGAGAGTACATATAATCACGGACTAATTTTATGTAATCTTGAGTCTAGAACATCACTGCGTATGAACAGATGTCTTAGCTCACACAAGTATTGTAGGAGAGACGATTGATTTCTCATCTTTAGTGGAGATATTAACATATAATATACTCTTTGATTTCTTCCTGTGATCACTATGAGTCTCCATGTACAATTAAGATATTACTTCATTTCATTTCATACGAGATCAGTATGTGAGAGTGCTCTATAGTAAGACAAATATTTGATTTTAATATGGGTGAATTTATGACAGTATATTATGTTGCATATCAGAGCTATCTAATAAATACTGATCTAATTTAGAGTATTCTTGCTACTTGAGTTGTATTACACACAATATTATGCTTCTTATACACGATACCATAGTTCACCTTTTTATTTGTACATCAACATATGTATCTTCTCCATTCAATAGTGTCCTTAGTGATTATATGTAGGTCCTTTCTAATAACAAACCTTTCTGTATAAACTTCGCTCAACGCTCTTTAGATCCATCCAATGCACATTGTATTACGAGAAGTCTGTAACATAACACGAAACTTAACTATTTACAATATCATAGACGGTTAGAGTATGGGTGTCGAGTCTAGTGGAGAAGAGAGAAATATTTGTAAATGAGACGATATTATTATTGTTCATACAAAAAGGGAATTATATTACTATTGATAATTATGAGAACTAGACAAACACAATGGTTACATGTATATGAATGGTGGAATATCACTCAGTTTCCTGTAGTACGAGAAGATAGCAGATTGTTACTTGATCAGAGTTTGATTGTTTTACTTAGGTTCATGAGCTTTATGTTGGTTGTTTTTATACATTTGAAAAGAGTGTTCATGTGTATCTTAACTACTGTGTCAAATATGTTTGTTGTCATGTTACTTTTATCTGATCATTTGTGTTGTTAAAAGAAATATATTGCAAAATAACAGGCTGGAACTCTCTACTTATTTATGCATCAGATAACACTTACACAGATTAAATGCAACTTTCATATCACTTTTGTGAATCGGCGTCTTTGACGCTCAGGTCAGTCGTCCTTATTACCGCGCCGTAAACTTTTACTTTAATGAGCATCCTCCTCTAACCACTCAGTACGGGGCCAATTGTGATATTGCCCAAACTTCACAGGGAGGTTCCTTTGGTGGTCCTTGTGAAAATTGTTCAAAGAATTTAATTCCATGCAGAACTCTGGTTGCCATGGCAACCAAAGAAACTTTAAATATGCTTACTTCTAAAAACCCAAAGAGTAGAGTAGATATTTCGCATGAAAACAATCTTCCTAGTGAGTGGCTACCAAGGTTTGTTCCAGAATAAAAGGCCCTGGGGTAAAAATTGGCCCCGGCCCCAGGGGTCACTTGATGTTTCCTCTATGCAATATAAGTAAAACTTAAAAAGATCTTCTTTTAAGAAACCAGGCAAGCAGCTAAGATATTTAGCATCGAAACATCTTGATGGGTGTCTACCAAGTGTGTGGTTCAAGATGAAGAGCCCTGGGGTCAAAACTTGGCCTGCCCCAAGGGGGTAATTGATTTTCCTTATATGTTGTATGGCAAAAACTTAAAAAATCTCTTTTGAAAAAAAAACAATACTTAAGTTGATGCTAAGCAACGAAACATCTTCTAGTGAAGTGTCTAAAATACGCAAGTTATGTTTCAAATAAAAGCCCTGGGGTACAAATTGGCCCCGCCCACGGGGACATTCATTTCGCTTATGAATGTGTATAACAAAACTAAAAAAATACTTTTCTATGAAGAAAACTCAAATAGCTAGAGTTAAGATATTAAGACACGAAGCATCTCCCTAGTGATGTCTACAAAGTTGTGCAAATACAACGCCTGGTCAAAATTGGCCCTAGCCCGGGGGTAAAATTGGATGTTTCCTTATATGTGTATAGGCACAAACTAAAAAATCTTAGAAAAAACCTGAAAGCTAGAGTTTAGATATTATAGGCACAGAAGCAGTCGTTTTAGTTGAGGTGTCTACAAGAGTAGTTCAAAATAAAAAGCCCTGGGCAAAGTTGGCCCGCGCCGGGGGGACATTAGATTTTCTCACTTTAGAAATGTGTTAAATAGCAAAAACTTTATATGGTATATATGTGTTGAGGGGGGTGAGTAGTATATACGGGGGTATATAGGTATAGTGGGGATGGGGGGGGTGGGTTAGATATATGTAGGTGGGGAGGGATGGGGGATGGATGGGAGGGTACGTAAAGGTTAGTACTAGTATAGGTGAGGTATAGTTAGGGTAGGGAGGGGAAGGCGCGGGGTGGGGAGGGGAGGGCGAAAGTGTTGTTATGTTTTGATACGCTGGGGTGCAGAAAATGAAAATGTTGGATGTGAAAATGGTGGAGGGGGCGAAGTTTGGCCAAATGGAGGTAACTGGGTGGAAGGATTTGAGCAAGATGGCGGTAGTGTTTTGAGAGAGGGTGTTGCCTACAGAACATGGTAATTGGGATAGTCCACAAACCTCTACTTTATTGCAAGATGGAGGGCTGTCATGTAAAATATTGTACGAGGAGAAGAAAGCAAAAATGAAAATAGTGCTACAGAAAAAAAACTAAAATAAAATATGTATGCAGAACTAAAAAAAGAGGAATTTGCGGGTATTGGAAAGACGTAGAAAACAAAGTATGTCTTCAAAACTAACAAAAAATATGTACGACAAACAACAATATGTACGGTGAACAGGACAAAAGAAGTATCGAGGAAAATTACATAGTGTGCACGTTTTATGCGTCACCGGTTAAAATACTCTAAAGTAGCAGAAATTGTGATTAGCCTAGAATTAAGATGCTTCGATCTTATTCGATTGTACTTTGATAACTTTTTGGTGCCGGGGGGGGGATTTGGAGGGCCCGGCAATGTAAGATACATATGTTGTGAAAATTGGGAAAAAAATGGCAGTTAATTATTTTTTGGTCCGCAAAAGAACTAATAAATATATACTCTAGGGGTTGCTAGATGTTGCTGGGTGAGAAGCATCAAGTTTTTCGATCCGGGACTATAAATAGTGAGTTTTTTACAGAGGAAGGTAATTAGGTGTGAAGTGGGTATCAACGAAACTGTAAGGGGTTACTTGGTAAGACTCGCGTGAGCATATTCGCGTATCCGCAGATACTTTTTTATTGGAAAATCTTACATACTATCTTTAGAAACACACATGGAATTTTATAAAATGGTATAAATATGGTATCTGAGATATAAGATCTGTCAGCCGGGGGGGGAGGGGGGGGTGATGAGAGTAACAGTAGCGGAATGAGGGGGAATGGAATTATTGTGGCATAAAAGAGTCAATAACACTGTAGTAATTTAACTTCATATAAAATTAGCTAGATTTCACTAGAACTGGTATGGCTGGCATCATGTGGCCGAAAAAGGCAACAGAGTGAAAAAGAAGGTTCAGAGAGTGGAGGTAATGTGGGGCCAGTTGTAGTTGTATTTTGGATAATATAGAGGAACCATCAAAATTAAAAAGGATTTTAAGAAAAATCAAATAATAAGCATTATGGCCTTTAAAAACGTTATTTTCTAACACTCGGGCGGATCGATACCCGGACCAATGGCGACCTTTATACCGCCAGTGAGAATTCTTAATTATGCTGAAGGACTCCGCTCTTAATGTGGCGACTCAGCCTTAAGATAGTTGATATTATGGCGGTTAGGGTACTGCCTGTCGGACTAATATACGTAAGAGCCGCATCTACACCGTAAGTCAAGTTTCTTAATATGTTCTGACATTTTAGTTGAAATACATGGCTTCTTTTCACATATTATCAAGCCACAAGTTTTATAAAAACATTCTAAGATTTCCAGGAATTTACTACGACTTTTGTTTCTATGCTAAGACTACATATTTCTAGAATTGGTAATAAAGAGGAAAATAATGCTTTAGCTAAAACATGGATTTAATCGAAAGGTGTACATTCTTTTGCGTTGGTAAGACAGTAATGGAAAAATTTGAGAAAAATATTTGTGAGGCCTTAATAATTTGAGGGGTGTACAGAGAAGTCGTGTGTAGTGGTGATCTTTATGTGGTGACAGTTCTCATACATATCAAGACCATTAAGGAGGATTGCCTATTGATCTCTAGACGTATAGCAGGGGCACAATGTTTGTGTCTATTAATTCGTTGATATGTATGTGGGTTTACCGATTGGCTTTGACTACACTGTGATAATTATATTGGTAGAGAAGCATAATAAGAAGGGACAGTTAATTGGATGTGTCTGACGACCCAAGTGGGGCGGGATCTGGTTGTGGACGGGATGTCTGAAAAAAGAAATGCATATGTACGGCGGGTGTTTAAACGCGGCACTTTGGGTCGAAAAATGGACCACCAAAGTGGCGTACTGCAGCGCGTGGGGATGGTCGAAGCGCCGACAAAGGGGTACGGTAACGGGGGCACTTTGGGGAGCGGACCCCAAGCGGTGCGTTTGAGCCCAAAGTGCGGGTGTGTAACACAGGTGGGCAGCGATAGATAGGGGGAAGCTAGTACGTGCTAGGAGGAGAAAGGGTGGGGTTGAGACAGACGGACCGGTAAACAATGGCTGCCGCGCGCCCGTATGGGAAGAAGTTCCTATTTGATATCATATTTATGGAGAGGTGCCAGGGGTGGGAGCGCGCTGCGTCGCAAGGATAGAATGGGGGTAGGAGTGGTTTTATTACGGGACTGATTTACACGGTTCGTGTGGGATAAAAAAAATCTTTTAGCTTATTGCTTCTTATGTATCATAGTCGATGGTTTAAAAAATGTTCAAATATTTTTTCTTCTAAGCGGGCGCAAAAAACTCATTTATTGTAATAAGCCGGCATGACAACATAACCTAAATAGTGGTTTGCGACCAGCATGGATCCACGACCATCCTGCGCAATATCTGCCGCCTGTCGATGAGCAGGATCCATGTGTGCTGTCAGTTTCTCTACTTGTATAGAGTTGAGTGGAAGCGAACAGCTGGGATTCTGATCAGACTGGGCGGGATGGCGCGAGGCGGGTCGGTCCACTGCTGTCGCAAACGCACTATGTGCTTTTGTCCATGAAACGGCCTTCATATGTGACATAAAATTAGCCTTTTCCTAGTGTGTAAGAGTTTTGTTTTTTCTATGCAAATTAATTGCTATAGTAGTGAAGTTTTGATGAGCAGAAAACTTGTATCGTCAAAACGTAAATCCGGGAATATGTAGATGTGTTTGAAACAATATAAGTGGTTTGCGATTTTAATCACTTATTTGTTTATAAAAATTTACAATTTCTAATGTAAAGACCAAAAATATATGAAAACCTCTATGGAAAAGGATATCTATTTATTAATTTAAGTTTTACTTTTTATAAAGGCGTCAATCTTACATGCTTTTACACAGCGTCATTGGAATACAGTTCCGTCTTTTAAATCAAAATACATTTTGACTTAAACCTGCTTACATGTGTTACCAAATCAAGAAGAACTACAACAAGAGCTGCAGGCAACATAAGTAATCGAACTCCATTTGAACCACGTCGTCTGTTCTCTAATAACCAGAATAATGCCCACTAAAAATCACATTACCAACAAACCGTAAAAACAAAAATGTTCTTCTTATTCTAAACTGGATCAAATATTCTATAACACGAATTTCAAACAAACAATATTACAATGTTTAACTACCTTGTAATACAACAATATAGGTCTGAAATTACATTGGACCGGACAATATATGTGGCAGCGGGGTTGTACTCTTTCAAAATTGACTATAACACGCGGAGCGTTTTTCGATAAATGGGCAAGCTTTAAAATAGGTTTTATGTATCAGAAAGTCATTATTCTAACATTATAGGGGTCTGTTGGTGAAGCTGTCACCTATTTTCCAGACCGAATCTAAAGAGATTCACTTCAAATAAAGGAATTCGAGGACACGTAATATTTGGGATATAATCCTGGTAGTCGTGGAAACAAAAGAGATAGCTGCAAAGCCTATTGATAGTTTGTTTGGACGATAGAAGATACTTAAACGAACAGTTTGCCAGCTTTAGATTGAAAAGAATGGTATTCGTTCACGAATTGGTGTATTAGTTTTAAACCAATATGTCACTACTCGCCACAACGAATGAAGACCTATAACGGCATGATCATATCTACAGTATCTAAACAATTTAATTAGTCTCAGAGTAGTTAAACCATAACTATATCTTCATGAATACACTGAAAGGGCAAGTACTTTGTTATTTATATAAAATATACGTTCTTGTGGCAAGATTTTTTCTCAATGTTAAGATCGTAACTTGTGAAACACGAAATTGATTAGTAGTATTAACACCGGAGTCAGGCATAATGAGAAAAACAATACTCAAAAGAGACACTAACAAAAAATGTGTCAGTTCATTTATCAGAAGATACACAGATAATTGGTCAAGTTAACAGCTAACTGGTTGGAAAAAAAAATATGTTAAAATAAAAAAATAAAAGCAACATATTTACCCTTTAAAGGTGGTTATATGCGTCATTTATAAGAACATAAACATTTCTTTCTTATTGATTTCAAATTATATCATAAGCGTGTTACTTAAACAATACATGTATTCATGAAGAAATAAACACTAATATAGTAGGCAGATTTCCTGGTTTAAAACAATTTGAATTGAGGTGGGGGTGTTAACTACAACTGGTTTCAATTCATGATCAAATTGTAGGGACTGGAAATTTCTTTGCTTCCTGTATATAGTTTTGCAAAAACTGGTGTAAATATTTTTAGTAACGTAGTCCTGATCTAGTCTGGAGTAGACAAAATAGTTGTTATTATGGCTTAATTACTAATGAAGTATTTAAGAGATAATATTTTCGACGACCATGTAATATAAGGGAATATATACAAACATTCGGTTTTCATAGAAAGGATGTAAGGACAATTTTGCGTTCCAAAGAAAAATGGGGTAAATGTTTTGACTGCTCTGATATGAGACACCTTAATTTCTGACTAACTATGAAGATAGAGAAAAATAGGATGGTGCCGTGGATGGAGACAGTTTATCTGGCGAGGGCTGGGAATTTATTGGGTGAGCCGAAGCGAACCCAATAAGTTCCGGACAAGCCAATAAACTTCTCCTCCACGCCACCAAACTATTATTCTATTATCCGTCACCATTTCTTTTAAGAATTTTAATTGGCAAAACCAAAACGTTAATCACAACTATCGGAAATGTTTCTATATAACAAAGAAGGCCGAGCTTGCAATTATGTCTCAACAATGCGACATCGCCGTCTTAGTATCCGGGTCCTGTGTTGATCTGTTCACATGAGGCGGCCAATTTGTCTTGAGAAAAATGTGATAAATATAAGGAACGAATTTTTTTCGAACTTAATTGTTGTTGAAAACTATCATAGAGGATGAAGAAAATGGTCCTAAACTAAGAAAATGGGAAATTCGGAACACCAAATATCGTTATTCAGTCGTTAACAGCGTACAGACGTGTGAAAAGTAAGTGGTTTACGTGACGTCACACGAATGAGCGCCAAACAAGCACGTGCAGAAACAATGCAAGATCCAAAGTGACGACTATTACAAGTCGCAATTCCAAGTAAGTTTTACATTTATTTTCACTTTTAGAATAATTTTTATTGGGTCGATGAAAAATTATAGAGTGAATAAAATAACAATAAAGGATGAATGGTTTTATTAACGTTTCCAAATATGTTAGTTTATTTCTTCACACAGAAAATGTAGCAGAGCAGTTTTATATTTTTTTCCTTGACACAAGTAAGTCCGGCAAACATGCCATCCAACGTGATCAAGTGCCCGTAGTATAAAAATATACGCACTTTGTTATCGGGCCGAAATTATACAAGTGACAGGATAAAATGACAAAACACATTACGCAATTAACACAACATAACTTCATAACATATCAACATTTCATTAACCATTAAACATATTGTACAAATGTTGGATAGCCAACATGAAAAAAAGATTAAATAAAAAGGTTTTTAATTCCTCAAGTAACGGTAAAGTTAGTTAGTCTTCAGTCTCTAAGAAAGGATAAAACGTTTATTGACAACGTTCTTAAGTCAATCTTAATGGTGGTCGTACGTCAATAGACTTTAGGATACACCTCAGGACCTTTTATGAAACACCCGAAACTTATCGTAATTGAAATAATTTCCATAACGTTACTGCCTGACGGGAGACCATGAGCATGTTAATAAAGAGTTGTCCCTATATAAAAATTGAAACATACATGAGACATTCAAGCCTTAACAATTGGGTGGCAATATAGCATGTTACTTGTTAAATCCTACGTTAAATGAAAAGGAGAAATCCAATAAAATTCCGTCCAAACCGCCCATAATTCAGAAAGTAATTAGGTTTCCTTCCTACCTTATCAATACATGTACCTTTATTGTGATGAAGAAATTGAGTTATCGTTTAAGCTGTCTAGGGGCCGTGAAGAAGATGGTGCACCTTAACAAGTAGCTAATATGGACAGACGTTATCAACGCATAAGAAACTGGGTCCCTGTCATTTTATATTTTACAGAATTTTGGGCTAGTTTTTTTAATTTGCTGAGGGCCTTGAGGAATTTAAAGTTTTTGAGCCATTCTTTTGAACTACCCGACGGACGATTCACTGAGTGCCTGTTAGACTTAGTTTATAATGTCTTGGAGCGTTGAACATAACGTGGCAGTCAATTGTAAGCAGGTATTTAAGTGTTTTATTTTAAATATGAATCTTGTCCTTGTCATTCCAGAGTGCCATTTATAATATCCGTTCGTTTTCTGCTGTAAACGTTCTGTTAGTTATGGCTATTCCTTTTATTCAGAGATCTAATTGTAGTAAAAGGTTTGATGTGGACGACATTTATAAAATTAAAATTATTAATATTGAAATCTCTTAATACTGAAACATTCGAAAGCTGGAAAATTCTTTTTGTTAAATGTCTACCCAAAACGTGCTTGATCAAGTGGCCAAAACACTAAATCAAGATGTTTGTCCCCTTTTTCAGCAATTCGTTCACAAGGTTGATTGTTTGAATAATACATAGAGGGATATGAATGAGTGTAAGTTCAGATGTACGTGAACTTGTATGCACAGGAGTTGAAATAAAATTATGATTACGCGAGCCTCTGGGCGAGCATAATGTAGTTTTATCACGAGTGCAGTAAATTCAGTAAATGACTTGACGACGAAAAGTATATTCTATTAATGATCACAGTACCAAAAAAATGAAAAGACGCGTTTAAAGAGAAATAGCGGTCATTATTTGTTGCAAATTACGCGCCTTATAGTCGATAGGAGGACGCTAAGACTGAGTTTGTAGCGCGTCATTACACTATGTTTGTAATAACGCTAATGACGTCAGTCAAATATAGTGCAACGGCCCGTGCAATAACGCATATTTACGGAGTCGCAAAAACGGCACGGGTGGTGTGATAAATCATTCTACTCATACTACGAATCATAGCCGATGTACCCTCTACGTTCTAAGTAAATATGTACAGTGTTTTGTATTAGAACTAAAAGTTCTGAAGTTCCGACTTTACTATGCTACTATTGAGAAAATCAGCTGCAAGTTTATTATTGGTCAGCCCAAAAATTACGCAGTAATAAAATCATTGCTTTATAATTACCCGTTGCTTAATGATAGTCAATTTGAATAGGGCCCAATGTTTAAATTATAACTACAAAGGCTTTAAAAATGCAAAAATTGGGCATTCATTTTATCATGGGACAATGGCACATGGTGGGGGATGGATTGGGGGGATGCATAGATTATTCATTTTATGAGCTATATAAGATTGACAAAAACCAATACACCAATAAGTTAAGGTTAATGTATAAATGATTTTTATCAGAATAGTGCATATTTTACAAAACAACTGAGTTACAGACATTTATACTATAGATCAACCTTCGTTCAGCAATATTTTGATTAATCTTTATCATCAATGGCTTGTGACCACTCCTCCCAAAATAAAAGTTCACACATTTTTTCTTTTTGTTTAAAAAAACCGTATTTTAATTTTTTTAAAAAAATTTAAGCTATTTAAAAAAAACTTTTACTACATATGTAATTTTATTTTGTATTAAAACTTAATTAATATTTAAAATAATAAACAAACACAAAAACCGTTTCAGAACGCCGGGGAAAGCCCAAACCCCAAAAAAAAAACTTAGGTTTTTTCTTAAAGTCTTTTTTTGTAGTTTAGATTTTTTTTTTTTTAAAATGGGAAAGTAATAACGAAAATTTTTATCTAAGGGGAAAATTTATTTTTGAATTCCACGACCCTTAAAAGGCACACATCTTTGAATTTAACTCATAAATTTAACAAATAAAATACCAGCGTTTCTACAGTGTCCTTATCAAGACGTCGATAACAGTGTTTAAATATTTAATAATGAAATAAATCCTACCAATTGTTATCGGGGAGAAAGAATCTATAAATAAAAACCCGAAA
>NW_026857258.1:0-108394 GCF_026571515.1 Ruditapes philippinarum
CTAGCTCTTTAGGGCTATTTAATAAAGAAGATTTTTTAAGTTTTTATAGTACACATATAGTTAAAAACAATGACACGGGCACTGGGGCCGGGCCAATTTATGACCCCCAGGGTTTTTTATTTGAACAAACTTTGTAGACACTTACTAGAATATGTTTCATGCTTTAATATCTAAACTCTAGCTATTTGGGTTTTTTCAAAGAAGATTTTAAGTTTTTGCTATACACATATACGGAAAATCAATGACCCCGGGGCAGGGCAATTTTTGACCCCAGGTCTTTTATTTGAACAAACTTTTGTAGACACTCACTAAAAAGATGTTTCATGCTTAATATCTTAACTCTAGCTATTTTTGGTTTTTTTCAAAAAAAGATTTTTTAAGTTTTTGGCGTATACACATATAAGGAAAATCAATGACCCCCGGGGCGGGGCCAATTTTGACCCCAGGGCTTTTATTTGAACAAACTTGGTAGACACCTATTAGAACATGTTTTGATGCTAAATATCTTAACCATAGCTTCTTTGAGTTTCTTTAAAAGAAGATTTTTAAGTTTTTACTATATGCATATATAGGGAAAAATCAATGACCCCCCCCCCGCGGCTGGGTCAAATTTTGACGCCCAGGGCTTTTATTTTCAACCAAACTTGGTAGACACTTATTAGAACATGTTTTCATGCTAAATATCTTAGCTCTAACTCTTTTGGTTTCTTAAAAGAAGATTTTTTTAAAGTTTTTTACTATATGCATATAGGGGAAATCAATGACCCCTGGGGCGGGGCCAATTTTGACCCCAGGGCTTTTTTTTTGAACAAACTTGATAGACACCTACTTTAGAACATGTTTGATGCTCAATATCTTAGCCATAGCTCTTTGAGTTCTTTTTAAAAGTAGATTTTTTAAGTTTTCACTATATTTATATAAAAAGGGGAAAAACAATGACCCCCCGGGGGGGGGCCCCAAATTTTTACCCCAGGGGTTTTATTTTAAAAAACTTGGGAGACACTCCAGAAAATGTTCATTTTAAATATCTAAGCTCTAGTTTTTATGTTTTTTTTTAAAAGATATTTAAAATTTTTTTTTTCGGTTTCCATGGCAAACCCCGAGTTTTTGATGGGGAAAATTTAAAATTTTTGAAACATTTTTAAAGGTGAAATACCCAAAGGAAAGGCTCCTGTTTAAGTTTTGGATAAATTTTGGGTTTGGTTTTTGGGAGATGTCATTTAAAGAAAGTTTTCGGACGACGGAACGGACGGAGAGGGAAAACGGGGACGAGGGAGCCGGCGAAAAGGATCACAAAAGTCACCCTGTCATTTTGAAGGTAAAGCTAAACTGATTTAACATTTTCAAATAAGACAAATCCATATTTACATTTTCTTCATTAGCATGTCGAAAAGTGAACACCAGCAAAAGAATACCCTTTTAAGTTAAATACATTAAATAAGTACGTTTTAATCAAGTCTGCTTAATTCAAAGGTATTTCAATGGATATGCTGATTTGATTAGAGTAATCAATTATTACTGTAAATTTTCTTACAGAAAGAAAATATCAAAAGTGTGAAAGTTAAGCAAAATATATCAAATTAAATATTCATATTCCTCCCAATAACCAATGAATAAGTGTTATTTGTTGTTTGTTTCGACAATCAGCAAAAATCGTTTTTCTTTGTTTCATTTAAGATTTTATTCATAGCAAAAAGTTAGAAAAAAAATGTGCACCAAATTTAGCTCGGTCCGTTTAATAAATCGCACTAGACAATAAAAAAATATTATCAGGATAGTCAAATGCATACACCGTCGTAAACTGCAGCAGTGTATCTTTCATCTATATTTACATAAATTATCATTATTAATTTTCCATGTCGTGTATATTAACAATCGGCAACAATAGACAAAAAGCAATAACGACTGTATGCCTCTGTGATAACTGTCATTAAAAACCTATAAATTATGAAATAAAGTGCAAACCAGCATATCGTACATACATCCGTATTATTAATAAATCATACATAACATCATTGAATCTGGTGTGCAACAAAACTTTTTGATTGAAATAACAGCGTTCATGTGAACGCTTTTATATGTGCTATGTAACTTGATTATTGTTTTAAAATAAACATTATGCAAAACTTTCCCTTTTGGCACACTAAAATCTGTTGTTTGTTTTCTTTTTCCTGAGAACAAAGAGTGTGTTCTAATATATTCTGTTCTGTATAATAACAGAAACATTAAATTAGAATTTAATTTGTAAAATCCAATGGAGATATCAATTTAATTGCCCCGAAGCTGTCCCAATAAAATCTTAACTTTCAATAATTCTATTCAGTTACATTTCTCTTGAACTCAAATTTTCATTTCTATTAACTTTTATTCAGTTAATGCAAATTGATGGAAGAATATAATCTTGCTACAGAAGTTGTCATGGCGATTTTATATTGTTCTCTGATAAATCATGACGTTTTTCAATTAGGAATAACTTTATGTGGTATTTAAATTATTCAATGAGTTTTCAATCTAAAAGTTGTATAAAGTAAAGTGGTTATGCGACAAGAATGACATAAAACAATGACTATAATTCTTAACAGTGATCTAGTCAACAATTTAACTACTTGTGTTACATGTACTACTTAACTTTTATTTGAAATAAAATCTAAAGGGTTGTAATCGCAAAAGAATATGTTATTGCATACATATAAATAGAAACTAAACCGCCCATTGATGTACCATTACCTTCATATCTTATTATACAATTCAGCATCGAAATAGAAACAGAACAGTAAGTCTTGATTTTAAGCAATATTTACGGATAAATTTAACTTTCACACCATTTCTCACGGTATTTCTTACTGACGTAACTAGGACGCCTTGGGGAGAGAAAAAAACCCATACAATATAACCATGCAAAACAATTAAAAGTACAGATACAGTGATTTCTGAAATTGGTATTGTCAAATAATTTAATAGATTCTATTTAAGCTATGGTAATGAAACATTGAGCCTTGGATGTGTAGAATATTTAAAATCTAGGTAATATTTAATTAATGAAATTTTTATTTACGCAAACTTTGTTATTTCACATTTTTTCATGGTTTGACTCAGAATGATTAAATAACCTTTATAAGTAATAATATTTGAAGACATGCAGCTTTGTACGAATTTGTTACAAAAATTGTGAAAAAAAACATGCTGTTCTAGATTTCGTCCGCTTTTTTTCACAGCACCTTGAAAATGGATAACGATAATTTCTATTAATACGAGCACAGATTTTTTTATCAAGTTTGATATGAAACTGCTTGTCCGTTGCATTTCATAAACCTGGTGGGAAAATCATTTAGAAGACTATCGATTCGGACGTTTAAATGGAGTAAAATACGTCTATAAGCTGCACGTGCTCCGATATCTACATAACCTTGTTGAACCTAGTCTTTCGCACGTGGACTGAGTATTTATTTGATTCCACGGATAACATATCAAATTGCCAGAATATCAGCATGAAATAAATTGTTGACAAATTTGAAATTTCCAGACATTCAAGATGAAATAGATATATAATCATAAATGTTATTGTCTTTATATATTATTCGAACTTCATACTTGGTAATATGAATAAAAAGGAATTAATGATTTATTCCATTTGACTCTAATTATCCAAATGAACTCAAAATATTAATTCATTTTTCTGTCATATAACAAATATAAATATTTTCTACTACTTGGGATAGCAAAAAATTTAAAACTTGTATTATCAGGTTGTTTTAAAATAGGAGAACGATTACACACTGTTATAATAATTAGGGCATAAGTGAAATACGTGAATTAGTTATATCTAATGAAACAAGTTTTCTTCCTTTAGATAGTCGGGAAGGGTTTTGTATGGACCAAAGGTAAAACCTTGTTTCAGAGTCTACATGATAACCACTAGTGTGTAATTTCTCTCTCATTTCATTTCGGCCTTGAAAGCCAAACTAGCCTCACATGAGTAACATGAAGAAAAGAAATTTGAAAAAAAAAAAACAAAAAAAAAAAAAAAAAACAACAAAAAACAAGTAAACGTTAAATATTGGTCAAGTCAGGTTTAATGCACTGGCATTTTTATTTTAGAGAGGAATTCAATGATAAAATTCAATGGTAAAAAAGCGTAAATGTATTGTGATTCTATTTGGCATAATCTACTGAGTTATCAAATATAAATAGGAGAGTTAATTTATTATATATGCTCACTTGTCCCCACACGAAGGTTCGGAGAAATCCGGGGATCCGGTGCGGCAGGGGTCATATGTCAATGCCCGTTAATGGGTAGGCCCTTATCATATTTCAAGATAAAGTTTAAATCGAATAATGGTCATCATATATATGATATAATAATTCAAAGATAATTTAAATTACCACAAATATCAAAACCAAAGCAGTTTATTCGTTTCCCTCTATGTTTGATACAATCACAAATTTCGTGCGTTCCGTATCACAGTTGGTGATATTGTCTTGTTCAATCACGTGGTGATATGGTACTAAAAACCCCGGATGAAATAATTCTGTAGTATAATAAAATAACGTATATCACGATTGCGGCAAAGCGAACTGTCTGTTTCAGAGCAAAATGTTAAAATATGAACATTTTGAAGTGTCATTTCTATTTTTTTCAGCTATTTAAAAACCTATAAATTATGAAATAAGGTGCAAACCAGCATATCGTACATACATCCGTATTATTAATAAATCATACATAACATCATTGAATCTGGTGTACAACAAAACTGTTTGCATGAAATAACAGCGTTCATGTGAACGCTTTTATATGTGTTATGTAACTTGATTATTGTAAAAATAAACATTATGCAAAACTTTCCATTTTAGCACACTAAAATCTGTTGTTTGTTTTCTTTTTCCTGAGAACAAAGAGTGTGTTCTTATATATTAACAGAAACATTAAATTAGAATTTAATCTGTAAAATCCAATGGTGATATCAATTTAATTACCCCAAAGCCGTTAAATCTTAACTTTCAATTATTCTATTCAGTTATATTATTTTTAACCTCAAATTTTCATTTATATTAACTGTAATTTTTCAGTTTTACGCTAATTGATAGATGAATGTAAGCTTGCTACAGAGGTTTTCGTGGCAATTTTATATTTTTCTCTGATAAATCATGACGTTTTACAATAAGGAATAACTTTATGTGGTATTTAAATTATTCAAGAGTTTTCAATCTAAAAGTTGTATAAAGTAAAGTGGTTAAGCGACAAGAATGACATAAAACAATGGTTATAATTCTTAACAGTGATCTAGTCAACAATTTAACTACTCGTGTTACTACTTAACTTTTATTTGAAATAAAAACTATAGGGTTGTAATCTAAAAAAGACACGTTATTGCATTCATATAAATAGAAACTAAACCGCCCATTGATGCACCAGAACAGTAAGTCTTGATTTTAAGCAATATTTACGGATACATATACCTTTCGCACCATTTTTCACGGTATTTATTACTGACGTAACTAGGACGCCTGGGGTGAGAAAAAAACCCATACAAAAGTACAGATACAATTAAGGATTAGTTGTGATTTCTGAAATTTGTATTGTCATATAATTTAATAGATTCTATTTAAGCTGTAATACTTGAATGTGAAGAATATTTAAAATCTAGATAAAATTTAATTCATGAAATATTTATTTACGCAAATTTTGTTATTTCACATATTTTCATGGTTTGACTCAGAATGATTAAATAACCTTAATAAGTATTCATATTTAAAGACATACAGCTTTGTACGAATTTGTTACAAAAAATGTGAAAAAAACATGCTGTTCTAGATTTCGTCCGCTTTTTTCCACAGCACTTGAAATGGATAACGATAATTTACTTATTAATACGTGCAAAGCTTTTTATAAGTTTGATATGACTGCGTTTCAGTTGCGTCATAACCTGGTGGGAAAATCACTTTAGACTTTGATTCGAACGTATCAAATGGAGTAAAATACGTCTGTAAGTGCACGTGCTCCGATATCTACATAACTTGATTGAACCTAGTCTTCGCAACGTGACTGAGTATTTATTGATTCCATGTGATAACATATCAAAGTGCTAGAATATCAGCATGAATAATTTTTGACAAATTTAAAATTTCCAGAGATTTCCAGAGATGTTTTTATCTCTAAATATTATTCTAATATAATAGAAAAACGAATATTTACTGTCTCATTCCATTTGACTAAAATGATCCAAATAAACGCAAAACAAAAACATTCACACTAGCATAAATATCAGGATGAATTCGGAGTATTTATATAATTATCATATGTACTATTTAATATGTATATGTATAATGATTACGTACTTACTGTAAGAGTCTTGAATAAACTGTTTGTTCTGTTCAGTAAGGGAAAGATGTAATGAATACGCCATCACACTGCATAATAAAGGATTATTTTCTTTACTGCGGATGTAATGGTTGCAAAGACACATAGCTTATTGTCCAAAAAACACTATATCAATTAGGCACTATATCAATTGGTACATATAAGTTCAGCAGTTTTTTGGATAGATCCAAGGTAAGATTAACACGATAACCATGCGTCAATTTACATCACTCTCATCATATCGGCCTTAAAACCACTGGCCTCTAGATGGATAAATGTAAACAAATAGAATTTCAAGTAAACGGTAAATACAATTTCAAGTAAACGGTAAATACAATTTCAAGTAAACGGTAAATACTGATCAAGTTGGTAATATGTAAATCCATATTTACTGACATCTTTATTCAAGGGGTCATTCTGAGCTTATTTATGCTCGTTAATGAGAAGACTCTAATCATATATCAAACTCAAGTTATAATGGCCATCATATATATGATGCAATTTAATGAGAGTGCTACAAATCACTAAAAATAAAAATATCAAGCCAAAAGCAGTTTATTCGTTTCCCTCTATGTCTGATAAATCCCGGATTCCGTGACTCTTGTGTTTCACATGGTGATCTGGTACATAAAACACCCGGATGAAAGCATTCCGTAGTATAATAAAAGAAGGTATATCCCGAAGGCGGTAAAGCGATCAAACTGTTTCAGGGCAAAATATTAAAATAATATTATGTGAAATTTCTCTTTTTTTCAACTATATAATGTTTTTCAAGAGGGCTTTTGAAATATAAGTAAATGGAGGCCTGCTGCTTAAAACTTATGCAAAATATTTTGTAATGTGAAAGCCATTAAATAAAATTTCGAGGCAACGAACGTACACTATACATACATTTTTGAACCAATATTTAAGGAAGATTTTCTGGCACACATACACGTTTGTTTAAATGTTCACACATCTTCATGTTTCACAAGACAAATTATTAAGACAGCAATAATATAATTATCGTAGTTAAAATAATGCGTTGCAATGTAATGCATCTAAAAAGAGAACAATCAAAAGTAATAACATATATTAAGTAAAGTTGTAACGCCACCTGTACTCAAATACAAAAAATACCTTCAATATGTGTTCAAAGATGTTCACCCCAATCCTACATAATATGAAATTGCAATTATGTTTATTAATCACATATTAATACATTTTTGATACAAACGATTTGTCCGTTTAATTGTGTACTGTAGGAGTTTCTTCCATAGTGCAGTTGGTCTGTGTACCGGTCGTTATGCAAATTTTATTTCGAAAACGTACTAAAGGCAACGGATAATGTCCGCCAATTTTAAAAGTACATACATAAATCCGGTTTTATCAGCTGTTCACCAAAATATTTTTTGATAATGTTGATGTATTATATGCCATATAATTGTATACAGTGTATCAGGCTGTAATTTTTACTATATTTTTTATGAATAAAATGTTGTTTTGTTTCTAGTTGATCAGTTTTATCACCTTTAGATAAATCGCTCGCAATATAATAACTCTAACCACTTGTTCAATTCTTCTATTAACAGAACTGATTCGATTTAGGTAGATAAGTTTACTGTCTACAATGTATGAGGTCTTTTGTTCCTCTTATTATTTATTTTTCTATTATTATGTCTTCCCACAGTTTCTGTATATGTACTGTGCACATCAATAAACGACATTTACCATCTGACAGATATATCATTTTCATGCAACAATAAAGTATATTTTGACATATGAGTCACTATTCCTAATACGTTTTACTCTTGCTTTTACTAAAAATGTTTTTTTAATTTTTTATTTAAGTACGACATCATTTCATTTGGTAATATATTCAGTTTATGATTTGGTATCTATAAATAAAAACCACAGGAATGTCATTGTTGTCGTATGATTTGTAATTTAATTTTAACTGCGCATGTAATGAGGCAGTTTCCTTATTTAAACAATATTTCAAGTACCTTATTACATCAGGAATTGTTGATATACACGCTACTGGGATTGATTATGTTATTTATATTAGCGGGATTGAAATAAAAGTTTCAAAAAGAAAATTGTATGAGAAATGACGAAACCATTTATATGAACATTTTTATAAGCTAGGCACAAAAGGATATATAAATATATCAAATAACCCATTTTGATAGACTGAACTAAAATTAGTTATTAATTTATTTTCGGAAAATTAATTGTTACCTTTTCGGAGAAAAGCAATCATAACACTATTTTAGTCACGAAACTTATAAATCTTTATTTACTTCATAACAATACACACTGCTAAAGAATAAAAATGCTATTGCGACATTTCAAATATTTAGTTGTATTTTACATCCATATCGTTTTAAGACAAGTCTTGATTATGAAAAAGAAGATTAAATAATTCAAATTTTGATAACAGCAAGAGTATCATCTAATACTAAGGATTCTTATAAATTGTATAAATAGGATGATACTATGGAAAGATCGATCGTATGGTTAAGATGGGCAATCATTTAATTAAGTTAAACTAAGTTAAACTAAGATTATGGTCATTTAAAGATTCTACTTATTTCATCACCCTCAGCATCCCTCCTCTAGTCATGTTTTTATTTTATTCCAGCATTGATGTTTCAAGAAAAGAATACTGCCGTTATTTTACACTAATATATATATAAAGAACGAAAGTTATATTACATAGAAAATGTGTTAAAAATTTATGTGTATTTGTGCGAAGTTTTATATCAAACAACAACCTCGCATTCCTATTTTCCGAATTTCACAATATTAAAATGAATATTAAAAGAAAAATTTAAAGAAAGCATCTCATCTCTGATTACCTCTTATGATAATCTACTTTTCCCCAAAATTTATCGAATTCGAGGAAATACTAATGATCAAGATTTATACAATTATTGCGTTATTGCATTTGATCCTACTTCTGTATATCAAGATAAAACAATTTGCTTTATTGAAAGTTTTCAAAATATAATGAAAAGTTAAAAACAATAATCATGTTAATGACAACCCAGTTAAATAATATACTAGTACACACTCATTATACATTACGTTTACTTATAAAACGCGTAATGCATTTTAATACATTCGTACTTACGATATCAGCATTAGTCTTCTTATAGAAGAATGTATTTATGTATTCACATGTTTGCATTTTAGCTTTATAATATGCACAGTGTATAGAATACCAGTAATATCATCACAAAGACTGAACATTACTAAGTAAATATCAGTTGATGAAATACAATGGTAACTCGATAAAGCCTACCACTTAAGATACCACAAAAAGAATATATAACATTGTATATACAAATGTAGATTTTTTTGGAATATATGATAAAATATCCATTAACTACCAATATGCTGAT
The DNA here is from genome assembly GCF_026571515.1 of Ruditapes philippinarum. Lineage (NCBI taxonomy): Eukaryota > Metazoa > Mollusca > Bivalvia > Venerida > Veneridae > Ruditapes > Ruditapes philippinarum. The sequence continues at coordinate 9,745 of NW_026857258.1, forward strand.
ATCAAGTCAGACAAACAAATAATGATAAAAAATAATAAAGATACAATTTTAAACAGTTATACTATGAGTTTAAATGTTCAACTTCAAACAATGATAAAAAATAAACGACGTGTTTCCTGCCTCAGATGTTATCTTCGTATAAAGGCTCAATTACTGTTCGAGGAGGGAAACGGTTTTTGAAGATCACACAAATATAACAGAAAGATTCTTAGTGAAATTTTGAAAGACAATTCAATTATAACCGTCATAATGTAACAGATGAACAGACAAATTCTCTAACACGGATATGAAAATACATTAGCACACTGTCAGTTACTAATTATTTATTCTTATGCATGATTTTAGTGGTTAGCCTGCCCATGCTCTGCTTGTGCCCTGTCCTGTTTCTGTTTGGGGTCCTCCTGGGCTCCTTGCCACTGGCTCTTGTTACTGGGTCGGGTGGGGGTTGCGTTCCTTGAATGCCGCCTTTCCTTGTTGTTCTTGATTATCATATTTTTTATTAGATAGCACGACGTTAAACGTTAACGTACAATTCGTGAGCTCAATCCCCGGCCAAACCTATAAAATATCCCATATTTAGAAATGACCGGACTTTAGTGCAAACATACGCTGACGAGGTTGATTCTCGGTTACCAGTTGTACAGAAGGCGGACAGACACTAACCCTCCCGTCCACAATAAGTCACAAATAACTTACATGTATAAAATATGTGAATTTGCTTGACCTATTCAACTGTTCGACTATTGGCCTAGTACTTAATAAACATGTATAACCATGAGTCATACCGTCATGGTGTTATATGAACAGTTACATGTGAATGTATATTTCGTGTGTATCCCTAAAAGTTCTTTGATTTGCCCTTACTCTTAATTCTGTGCTACCAAATATGAAAACTTCAGACACATTGCTGTCCTCAGCTTTCAATCTACGATTCATCGGAATTACAAAACTTCCAATACATTCACAACTATGATCTGTAGTGAACATTGGGTTACGACTTTTCGATTTAAAAATTTTCAATTCACCTCGACATTGATTATTAAATGCTGCCTTCCCCACTCTTGACACTTCATGTCCATCCTTTATCACTTCTCCTTTCTCAACTGCCTTCCAAAATGAATCGATGCAAACTGGTCCAGCATGTGAATTCCTTCGTTTGTCCGATGGGTGTATTTTAGGATCAAATGGAACAGCAATTTCAAGACCGTATGTAAAACGTGCGATTCGCGCAGTAACTATCGATGGATTTTGCCCGAAAAGAACAGCTCCTTTCAATACAGCAAGACCACATTCCGGAGGGATGAAAATTGATTTGTCTGCAAAATGTGCCTCGAAGATACCTTGTACGTAAAGGCTTTCAGAAAAACCACCTACCAGTATTATTCTGCTGACGTTTCTCGTAGATTTCTTTGATAAAATTTTCTTCACATTGCCAATGACCTTATCTACCGGATCTGCAAAACATTTCTTCAAAAGTGATACATCAATTCGTAACTTGCCTCTATTCAGTACAATTTTGTTACCGAACAAGTTCTCAGAAGTATCGCTTTTTGGTTCGTAGTTGTCTTCAAGACTTCTTGGGATTTTAATGACAATATTATTGCAAGTGTCTAACTTGATAATTCTTTTTTGTGTTTCAAAGTCTCTTTTCACGGACAACAAATCTTCTAACTCGTTTTCTTCGAAATCTTTCCAATGAGATGAACCAAAGAAACTTTTCATCAATTCAATGAATTTTTTGTCTACTTCTACCCCGCCCCATGGCCCTCCAGTTGGTTTATGTATTTCTACAAGAGTATCATTTGATGGCTGTTTATGAACTGTTATATCCGCTGTTCCACCTAAAAATATTAATATGTTTCATTATCTTTTGAATATCAAATAAATAAAACTGTTTTCAAAAATAATCAGAAATGTAGGTCTTACAGATTTTTTATTCTTGATACATAACTATTTTTCTTGTAAAATATTGAAAACAAAGCAATAATATCAACACAATTACATGAACATTGCAGACTGGATTCGATTCAGATTGAAATTAGGGATAATGAAAAAGTGCAACATCACTTACGCCGCTAAAACTGGTACTGAAAAAAGATTCACATAATTATAAAGATACGTTTTGTTATTACCTCCTAAATCAACGATTATGTTACATGTTCCAACAGTAGAAATTGCCAAGTCTCTATGTGGAAGCTCTGTTGGTATTCTCTGACACCAAATTGCCGCTGCTTCAGACTCAAGTGCTATGATTAATTGGTTGTTTGGAATTCCAGCCTACAGTGAAATAAAGAATTGAATTAAGTGTTATAACTTAAATAATAGCAATTACGATCAAAATGATACAAATATTGAGTTAAAAGGATGTTTGCTTCTCAATCTGACTGAAGTTCAGATCTACCTATTTCTTTCATGTAGATCGGATCACGACCGCATATGTTTCGCCTTCTTTCTTCGGATTTCCCGAGAAAGCTTTTTTCCCAGCCATTTAACCGGTTTTTACAGATATGCATTAGAAGAAGTATCAAAATACCGATTTCCGTGGAAGTTTAACAAATTGTTGATTTTTGTTAGAAATGAAATAATAGTCGATTTTAAATGGGCAAGATTGTTTTTTCAGTTTTATCTGTCGGCCAACAACGCCATGTTTGTTCTCGAAATCCTGAAAATTACCACCTAAATATAAGTTTTCCCAGGGTTAAAATTAGAGAACGCATCACTTTCAAAATTATGAAAGCTCGCCGAAGAATGGCTGAGTGAAGTGTGCAAAGTCACTGAAAATAACTACGGTAACCTTTCTCGTCACAGTCATATCTAAAAGCGATGCATTTATTTAGAACTTATTTTAATCAGACTGGTTGTTTCTTTACCTTTTTTATGCTCCGCGAAGGGTGAGCATATAGTCGCCACTTTGTCCGTCCGCACGTCCGTCCGTCCGTTTTTCTTGTCCGGGACATAACTTTTATCAGGTATCAATATGAAACTTTGTAGGTAGATAGATCTCATTGAATAGGTGTGCAGTGCACAAGAACCGTAATTCTGCCTTGCCTAATTTTTGAATTATTGCCCTTTGTTTATTTTTACACTTTTTTAACTTTGTCCGGGACATAACTAAAAGTATAAAAGGTATCAACATGAAACTGTAAAGGTAGATAGATCTCATTGAGTAGGTGTGCAATGCGCAAGAACCTTAACTCTACCTTGCCAACTCTTTGAATTATTGCCCTTTGTTTATTTTTACACTTTGAACTTTGTCCGGGACATATATAAAAGTATAAAAGGTGTTAACATGAAACTGTTTAGGTAGATAGATCTCATTGAGTAGGTGTGCAATGCGCAAGAACCTTAATTCTACCTTGCCAATTCTTTGAATTATTGCCCTTTTGTTTATTTTTACACTTTGAACTTTGTCCGGGACATAACTCTAAAACTGTAAGAGGTATCAACATGAGATTTTGTAGGAAGATTGATCTTATTAAGTAGGTGTGCAGTGCACAAGAACTGTAACTCTGCCTTGCCTAATTTTTGAATTATTGCCCTTTGTTTACTTTTTATACTTTGAACTTTGTCCGGGACATAACTCTAAAAGTATAAGAGTTATCAACATGAAACTTTGCAGAAAGATAGATCTCATTGAGTAGGGGTGCAGAGCACAAGAACCGTAACACTACCGTGCCTATTATTTTTTAATTATTCCTCTTTGTTTATTTTTACACTTTGAACTTAGTCTGGGACATAACTCTAAAAGTACATGTATAAGAGATATCAACATGAAACTTTGTAGGTAGATAGATCTCATTGAGTAGAAGTGCATTGTTAAAGAACCATAACTCTATCTTGCCTGTTTATGGCACTTTCTTTAATTTTACTTTTTGACTTTTGTCCAGGACATAACTCTAAATCTATTAGAGATATCAATAGATCTCATTAAATAGAACTGCAATGCTAAAAAACCTTAACACAGCCTTGTCTTATTTTGGAGTTATTGCCCTTTGTTCATTTGTACACTTTGAATTTTACCCGGGACATAACTCTGAAACTATAAGTGATATCATCACGAAACATCTTAGATAGATAGATCTCATTGAAAAGAAGTGCAGTTAAAAAAACCATAACTCTGCATTGCCTAGTTTTGGAGTTTTTGCACTTTGTTCATTTTTTTATACTTTCCTGTGTTCAAAACCTTCTCGGGGAGCATCAACCGGTTCTTGTGATTATAATTTTTATATAGCTCTACATACATTTGGGATATTAGATTTAAAACTCATAGTTGCACAAATCAGATTTTGCAATTTTGCGGTGTTTAACAAACACACTTCAAAACATAATAGAGGTATCAACTTTAAATTTTATTGGTGTGTTATTGCTCTTGGTTGTTTACATCTATTCTTTACTACCGTCCAAAGCATAACTCAACAAGTGTTAGAAAAATGAATAAACATCTTCTTAGTTAGATATATTCTATTCTGCGAAAGTTCAAACTTAAACTGGTCCTTCGGGATCATTTACTCCATGCACTTTTAAGTTTTGAAAATTAAGTACATGTACATTAAGCCGTTGCTAGCGGTTGTGGAGAATGTTGCACTTTTTCACTATTCCTCATGTACAAACTCAAACCGAGTTACAGTGACTTTTTGTATGGAAGTCAAAAAACAACTTTGTTTACATTTTTCTAATGCTCGTTTGCCTTTCTAAAGTAGGGAAAATAAAATTATTTGTTTCTGAGACATAATGTGCATTTATTTAGCCCTTTGGGTCAATAACGGCCTCACTCATAGTTGCTGATTTAAACTACTTGTCTGAGATGATTACACACATACACAACAACGTCAAGCTGAGACATTTGAAATGTTGAATGTCCCTTTGAATGTTTAATCATTCTGCCGGGTCAAAAGTGTCATTCCCCAATATGGGTATCTGTATTATATATACGAAGAGAATACCTAAGAAATAAATAATACCTCAAAAGCTGCTTCACGCATGAATCGTTTAGCCATGTCATTCCAAATAGAAGGGACAGTCAAAACGTAAGTCACGTCAGTTTCTTTTGAAAATGTTACTCTTTTCCGATATGTTGCATAAAAGTTGTCTTTCAAAAACTTGATTGCATTGGCAAAAACGTTCAGTGCAGGCATTTTCTTTCCAGATATGTCCTTTATTTGAGTGTTTCTATTTATATTCTGTAAAAGAAATAAATGATATTCTGAATATTATGATAAATACTTAAAACTCCCTATTTATTTGAAAACAAAAAAATGTGTAAAAAATAATTCACGTGTGATATAAAGTCAATGATCGTTTAATGAAACTTAAATAAATTTGCCGAAGAACTCTGAGAATATTAAATCTCATCAAGAAGAAGTAACACTTTAGACTGTGTTGTTAATTTCTGGCCCTTCGGGTTCATTGATATCAGTAGTTTCTAGGTGATGCAAATAAAGCGCCCGCTCAAACCGATGCCAGGGGGGCGTGCGTGATGTTTCACTTTTACATTATCCCTAGCGTCACTTAATCAAATTGAGACTGTAATTGTCATGTAGTTTTGTTGTGATTAATGCTTCCAAGGGAGGGCCACACTTTATCTAGATTTTAAGATATTTATTGCACTTTACATTTCTTAGCAATTGTAATTACAAATAAAGAGTTACTAAAGGTAAAACGTGTACGTTTATATACATATAGTTACCTTTAAATTTAAATCCTTAAGGTTATTTCTAGATATAGAAAGCATTATCATTATTATGTTAGGAAGGGCTTCGTGTGTTTTTTTCAGAATGGATAAAAACAGGTTTTATGTATAGAAAAGCATCTGAAATGATTCCGTTTTGTGACGGTATTTTTAAGAAATTGAAAGAAGACTTCAGAGTAATAACCTGTGACAAATGAAAACAAAAAAGCACTTTGGGGACTAATTTAACCTTTCACTGTTGAATTATATCGCTGTTGTAATAGATATAAAAAACACTGCTCATGTTTTATTAACATCCTTATTTATAATTATTTACTTTTAAGTACACTCTGAAATGATTTCTTACTTTTGACATATCTTTTAATGCTTAATTCATTTTACTTTCTAATCTTAATTTAATTGAAATTAAAGAAATAGTGACCCTCCGAGTTTTTGGTCGTGTCCTTACAACTTTATCATGCTAATACTTGCTGACCTCCGTAAATCCTCCCTTACCTTTATTTCCAAAATAGATAAATACAGACTCCCTAAAGAAAGCCCAACACGGCAAAATTGAAAATGTTGCAGGCTCGGTTTGATTGAGCCTATTCATGGACGGTACTGGAAAGTGCAAGTTACCGTCCACGCCCCCTAGCAGCGGCTAAGCCTTATATGGCTAGATACTACTTTAAGGGTCTACGTTTATGAACGGCTTTCTCTTTATCTCCCCTTCTCTCTTTGTAATTTGTGTTTATAATTTAATATCTTCTTGAATTATTATTTAATGACACAGAACAGTACTAAAATGTAGTACCAATAACTTACATATTACTAAATAAAAAGCTCTAATTACGATCATTTATGATTAATAATATCAACATATCAGCTAAACGTATTGAAAACTTACGCGATCATCAATTAAAGCCATTTTGAATCTCTCGAAGAAGTACCATTCGCGGTGTTTATTTTCCTCGGCAAGTCTTACAAACTCTGTTTCCGCATCATATCCAAACTTTTTGAACTCTTTTTCCGGTGTAAATAGAATACATGATGAAGTTTTCAGAGATGCTAGCGTACCTTCTCCAGCATACCATGTCTGATTCGCATAAATTTTCTCAGGGTCATTTACTGTAGAATATGCCCATCCACTGAATGTTGTCCCTATATCAATTGCGGTCACTATGAGCCATTCCTTTGACGTGTTAGCATTTGAAGATGCAGTTGCCATTTTGTTCTGTTTCGTACTAAAAGGAATAGCAGATGTATAGATTGAAATTACATTTTCAACAACAATCTTTACAATGTAGTCCGTTTCATACAAGATAAACACTGTTCAAATAAGTCTTAAAAAGCGTGATCTTAAACATATTTCTTTTATGTGTTCTAAATAGGTTTATATAGAACACATTTAAAAAAACGTTAGGGTTATTTATGCACTGCCTAATTCAAATTGATTTTATTATTTTCACTATATATTCCTTTGGCCATTATCAGTTTGATAATATTGAAATCATGCGTAAAGTTGGTATATTGGCAAAAATGCAATACGATCTTTTTCTTTTCAATTTGATTTACCTGTACTTTGATTCAAGGGCGTTACATAATAGGATCATTTAAAAGAATAAACGATTTATCCTTGTGGTTTACAGACATGGCGGCTTATCTAGACTTATAAATATTTTTGTATTATGCAGTAATCTGGACTATTTCTTAACATTTCACTATTTGTGTATATATAATTATAGCAAACACTAACATATACTATTTCAGATCAATCAAAGCTGTAATATTTCACCGATGAATATCTTTAAAATTATTTCTTTGTTTTTTTTCAAGTATCAGATAACGTCGAAAAGAAGTTGTGTCCATTTTATATCTGCACGATTTAAGTATAGACTACTATTAAGCATATGTCATGCTTTTGATTTATTAGAATAGAGGGATACGTATATTTCATTAGTTATAAAATATGATTTTGTTCATATAAGAGAAACACTTTATGAAGCTTTTGTGACCTGAACATATTTTAGATATTTTTATGTCCCCACAAAGTGGGGAGCATATAGAGTTGCATTTGTCCGTCCGTCCGTATGTACGTACGTCCGTCTGTACGTCTGTCCTTACGTCCCGAAATCTTGTGAACGCAACTCCTCTTAAACCGAATGGTAGAGTTTGCTTAAACTTCCAGGGATAAACAACCTTAATGTGTAGATAGTATTATAGGAAGGAATTTTCGCTGCGACCAAATTTAACAGAATTATGGCCCTTTGTTGATTTTTTCACTATATACTATGTAGAAATTTTGTGAATGCAACTCCTTTTAAACCGGATGGCAGATTTTGCTTAAACTTCCAGGGATGAGCAACCTTAATGTCTAGATGGTAGTAAAAGAAAGAATATTTGCTGCGACCAAATTTAACAGAATTATGGCCCTTTGTTGATTTTTTCACTATATACCATAAATAAATGTTGTGAACGCAACTCCTCTTAAACCGGATGGCAGATTTTGCTTTAACTTCCAGGGATGAACAACCTTAATGTGTGGATGAAAGTAAAGGAAGGAATTTTTGCTGCGACCAAATTTAACAGAATTATGGCCCTTTGTTGATTTTTTCACTATATACCATATAAATGTTGTCAGTAGGGGCATCCTTGTCCTTTTGACACAGTTCTAGTTATCTTAAGATTTAACGTTTATAATTTCTTGAACAAGGCAAACACTTAATGTAATAAAATTACAAAATTTATTATGCTACATTTAATTATATGTATTTTTGCTACAATTGCATTCTAACTCTTAGTACGCCATTACTTTAAGAATCATTCAAAAATACGTTTATATTATTAGTTTTTCATACAATTAAAGAATGAATATACAAATATGAATGAAAATTGATAAATATATGAGCAAGTGTATTTTTAATAGTACACAAACAATGATTTAAAACTTTTTAAACATAAAATAATGACTTAAACACGAATTTCGTGATGTTTTACCATTTTTGAAATAAAATATTCTACAAAAAGTTGTGTTTTCCTTTCGTCCTTTTCTGTGTGTATTTTATGATATTTTTTTCAAAAACTGTTATAATGCTTATCGAAAACAGGATTGGATGTCTTATTCTGTACCTCGTGTGAATATTCAGAAAATACATATCTTCGGAAATAAGTCCTATCCACCTTGATGATTTAATACACTGCAATATATTGATTCACAGAGATTTACATTAAACTTCCGTTTTGAAATATAATGAAAAAATATAATATTGTGGAAATAATTGCTATATTTTTCTTTCTGTTGAATGCTTTAAGGGACAAAATCTGGGTTTAAACTCCACCTTATTGTCATAACCCTCTCGTCGGCGTGTTAACCTAAACGTTAGGGCCCAATCAGGAACTCTAACAGATATTCACTTCAAACTTGGTAAGCATGTTAATTGTCATGAAAGGATACAATTACCTAATGGCAGTTAATTCTAAAATATTTTTTGCAAAGTTATGCCCCCTTTTTAAATTAGGTGTCTAGCCCTGGTTAACCTTTATTGAATAGAATCATTTGCTCAGTTTATATCACAGAAATGTACTCCACGCTTAATATGCATGTTTACTATCAAACCTTAGGCTAGATAATCCTAAAAATTATTTATGAAAAGTTAAGTCCCCCTTTTTAACGAAAGATATACTTTGCTCCAATTTCGTATTTGAAAATACACAGTTACTTCGTAAATAAACATGTTTAACTTAACACAAGTAGGTATGATGTCACACTATAAGAGGTTATAATATGAATATAAGGTTAGAAAAACTGGTATTTTAAAACAAAACTAATTCTCCTTGACCTCTATTAGTTGAACGCAGCTTCAAATACATCATTTATTTATCTTTTATTCAATTTGTTCATATTTGGTAAGAATTACATAGATTTCAAAAAATATCTGTGATCATAGTTTTTTCCGCAATGATGAGCATAGTATATCGTTTTTTTTTTTTAAAGTCAATTTCTCAAAATTGTCAATTATTATCATTTTAAACTTAAAAAACATTTTAAGTTTTTCACTGGAATGCATCTAAAAAGGCCAGGTAACTTTCTAAAAGGCCAAGCAAGTATAAAACAACTCATCCACACATTACGTGGTTAAATGTTGAATTCTGCTTGAACCGAACCTGCAATATTTTCAGTTTTGTCGTGTTGGGCTTTCCTTAGTCTGCAATCTTTACCTTATTGAGACCTGATGGTATACGGTATTTTTTCATGTATGTAAAAATTGTTTGAAAACCAGTTTTATCGTTTTAAAAGATGTCCCATTCGTGTTTAAATATTAAAATAGTTTTGAGAGAGTGTTTACAGGGTCGTATCACGTTGCTGGCAGGATCTGACCCACAAGCGTCTGTGAGAAAATCCTTTTCCCTGAGAAAACTTACCCCTTCAGTTGCATATAATAAATGCAGAAATATTATAACTGTCTTATATATACTCTGGTTATCTGCCCCGGTTGAAATAACCAGAGAATATATATAGCAACAGATATATTTCATTCTTTTCTAAAATGCTACTGAAGGCGAAGTTCTCCCCAGGAATAGGGTTTTCTAATGGGGGGGGCTTTATTACCACATGGAGTTTGGCGTTGTGAGTATAAATATTACTTTCACTCATATTCCCTTGTAACCTCTCAGAAGTGACTTCAATGCTGTTATATTTTTCTGGTCATTCGGAATCATTCATTTCAGCACTTCTAAGTGTTGAAAATGGGGTACCGCTCAAGCAGGTGCTAGGGGCGTGAGGGATGTTGCACAGTTTCATTATGATCCTCAAACTGAGTCTGCAATTTTCATGTAATTTTGCTGGTTTTGTTGTTACGAAGGATCACTTTTATTCTAGATATATATTTGCTCTACTCCATCCGCTACAGCTTATGCTGGAAACTTCAGGAGAACAGAAGAAGAATTATCAATGCTTAGAAAATAAACATCTGTGATCTTAATAATCCATGGATTGTTTTCACGCTCATGAATCAAGATGATGCGAGTCTCAATAAATAGCTCATCAAGAATAAATTGATGCTAAGAACAATTCCAAAATGATAATGATGATAGTAGAGTGTCTTCTGTATGTACTGAAACTATGCGAGTGAATCAGTGGGCTAAGAGAATGTCGGGAACTACATTACGATGTAATAAAGATTACCATCAGGACATACTCTTTCTTTGAAGCGTCGAAAGTATGTATTCGGGACATCTTTATGTTCATAAAATGTTACCTTGACGGTTTGTCTTCAAGCCAAACTGCAATATTTTCTGGAGTTAACTACAAATCAATAGCAGTAGATTGGGTTTCGTTTATTAGTGACCATTTAAAGGCGCATTTTTCCATAGAAATATGAAAGAACACACATTCAGCAGGGAAGTTGAAATAAACGAATCCGTATTCGGTCGCATGGTAAAATTTCAAAGAGGAAATCGCAACAAAGGATTGAATGTGATATAATTATTTAATTACCAATTACTAATTAATAAGTTTATATACGATATTACAGGTGCAGTAATGGATTTTAACTAATAAATTTCAACGTAAAAATATATGTTGCAGGTAAGGATACTTTAGATTGTTTAAATTTGATTGATGGTGATATTATGTGAAAAGTCAAAATAGTTATTGTTTTGGAGTTACATTGATGCATGCATATTTATATTACTTTTCCCGCTATTTTACATGATTCTTTTTAGATAAACATAATATTCTTCCAATTTTTTTTTTTAGGAACATTGTTATTTTTCATTTTTCTAAAAATCCCTGAGCGTACCTTCAACAATTTAGGCATTAACATTTTTAACCTATTATATCAGGTATGGATGTATGGTTTGGTGGAAAGAAGCTCCAACAGTATAATGTTGTACCCCCTGTGGAAAACATGTCAAATAATGTTCATTTCATACCCATTATTGAGCGGCATGTACAGTGACAGAAGGACAGCTTATTTGTTTGGTGCCTTCTGGGTGCCCTACTTGGGTGTGTCGGGAGGCTGCGTCCTGTGAACGTTGCCTTTGCCTTGTTGATCTTTATTCTGGTTTTTTTATTGTCATTTGAATGAAATAGGAAACAAGAATTTGTCCGTATTCCATAAATATGCAATTCTGAGATAATACAAGAATGTTGAAATAGAACTACTTACTGTCCAAACCAACAGAATTAAGGGTGCTTAGAAGTATGCTAAGAAATATTTTCGCAAAATGTCTGGTACACAAGCCACACAAAGGGACGGGCATCTAGCTGAGGTGATGTGGAGGTCCGAGGTGAAGGGAAATAGGTACTAAAAACTGTTTGATATGAGGTCAGTCTACACATTGGAAGGGTCACCGGATTACAAGTATAGCACTGGAACAGTAGTCGGTAACCTTAGTGGTTGGAGCTTACCGCCGGAGTTGATGAAACAAGCTCTGCAGGGGGGACATGAGGCAGGAGTGATTGCTGTTGAAGAAGACACTGTGTCTGTACCATAACGCTTCTTAAAAATAAAAGAAACGGAATCAAACCGACAATTATTTTGTCCAAAGGGATTTGTAAGCCAAATCCTAGGAAGATCCGATCGACAGCACAGAAGGCCATGAACCCATACACTAAAAGTGATAATTCAGTGTGGCCGTCATCAGACGACGATTTTCAATAGACTGCAAACTATGGTTATTTAAATAGATAAAACATTTCTTACAAATTCTTTGACCATAAATGTCATTAGTGTAAAATGAATAGAAGAAAGAGAAATAAAATTCCAAGAGAAAGTCCAAATCGGTAAAATTGAAAATGCTGCAGGCTCGGTTTGATTGAGCTACTGTCCAAGCTTCCTAGCATATAATGGTTGAACACATAACATGTTTGATAACCATGATTTAAGTTATATCCGAAAGATATTTTTAAGTTGTTATAATTGAGTTGAGTCATTTTGTTTTCACTCTGTCTTTATAACAAGTTTCATTTTTAATTTCATTTGAATAAAACTAAGCACATATGTAGTCAAAACCTGGGATGGATTATGTTTCATTTTGATGATATTTTAGAAGTAATAAACTTTGTTTTAAATTCAACAACATTATTCAATGTGTCATTTATTATCTATAAAGGGCGTATCATGTTTTATAAATTTGCCACCCACACTTTATAATTTATTTTTTATGATGTAAGACATGCCGCAAAATGACATTTGATATTTTGAAGTACAATTTGATTGATACTATATTTTAAAGATAAACGATTACGTTTATACACGACGCCTTCCTATTTAAGTAATGTGATTTTAGCTTTTGACGTGGTTATAATTATTAGATCTTTATAAATGTAACCAGTTCAATTTTGTTTTGTTTTGTATTTATATTAGTTACTTAAAACTTTTATTGATTGAAATATTTAGCCAGTGAAACTGATTCTTGTTATTATTATTCTTTTATTATTATTTCTTTTTAACGTATTTTATTTACATGATAACAAAATTATTCACCGTTCTACACTAAATGTACTTGTTGCGTTAAACTATACATTTGTTGTATAAAATTATACAAAATCACTTACTGAATTATCGCTTTTAGTATAAGGGCATTGAGTTGCAATAAAGTATTCAAATACTATAATTATATAATAAGCTTTTTTTCTATATCCCTCGAATTGCTATGCAAACAACTGACAAATACAATAATCTATCAAACCTATTTATGTACACACAAAAGAGAGAAAACTTATCATAAGCTATCTTATTAGCCACACAAATAAGTACATTAAGCAACAAATAACCTTTTCACATCCTCTTTGCATTCCCTTTTCTAAATAATTTGATACGTACTAAAGGGCCTTAAAGTGACATTATGTTCAATATTTCATTGTCAAGTTTAACTGAATTGACTATATATTTCAAAAGATTGACTGCTTTATGATGATTGACCAACACTTGATATTTGTAAATGTTGCGGATAAAACATAAATCTACCTTACCTAACTCTTTTAAAAAAATATAACGTTATGGATACATTCAGAACCATATTTTTTTAAATATTCATTGGTCACATGATTTATAAGATTAGTTTTGCATAGTAAAATATAACAATGAACATGATTAAGGCAAATGAAAAGCTTTTTATTTTATTTGTGCACTCACCATTTACTCAAATTATTTGCCTAGAGCATATTTTCCATTTTCTCCTTTTTATTTTTCTTCTGAAAAAGTCTGAAAAAAACTACATTTCCCACTTGATCCGGATAATGTATTAAATTGCATTTTCTTTGTGTATAGATGTGATAGAATACAATATGTTTTAAAATTAACAAATAAAACTATCAAATTATACTTTATAATGTTTATCAACCTACAAAATATTTGAACGTTAAAATATATAATCATGATTATTGCATTTGTTTATTACCTCTCTGGCGTGGGTTCGATCCCCGGGAGATGCTTTGGTAGTTTAGCGCGGAGGAAGGTAGTCTAGTACTGGTGTAACTCTCCAGGAACGATGGTTATGAAACTACCCGCCTATATGACTGAAATCCTGTTGGGAAAAGGCGTAAAATGAAACAAAGAAACAAACAAACAAATAATACCAAAAAACATAAATTGAAACAAGTAATTTAAACAATAAGCAAAATTACCTTTCAGTTCATAAAGAAATCGATGGAGAGATAATTTCATAAATTTTAATTATTTAATACGAGTAGTTGATGTTAAAATATCCACACACAAAATGTCAGATAAAGTTTTAACTGAATTTTGACTGTTTTTAGATTTAGATATATTTACCCTTTCTTTTAGCTGTAATGCCTATCGGGTGCTAATCGGCTTTGGTTGTCCTTTTCAACTTATTTAATATCTTGCGTAAAAATTGAGTTTCTTTATGTCAAAGATAATATTTCATTTCTGTAGAGTTATTTTAATATGTCGAATTTAGTACATAATTATTTGTCTAATCGTATAAGAATCAGTTTGTTGATAACGTGTGCATATGGATTGGAAATAGAATATCATAAAAGTATTCATGCTTTGTATTCATTATGCGACTTTCTTTTACTTACTGAACCTAAATTAAATCACGTATGACAACTTCTCAATCTTTACGTCAATGATAAAGTGTTTCCGTAACATGACGGGACACAACAATTGCAACGCATGCAAAACAAAATATTTGCATCGACAAATGAATAAAACAATGCTATGATATGCGCATTATTGGTTACAAACTGATAAAAGTCGTAGTAAAACAAAAATAATATGCATAACTGTCAGATAAGTTATTCCTTTCTTGCTTTGTAAGCATTTCTTAGATTTACATTTCACAATGATTGACATTATTTTGGATTACTTCAGAGGGATATATATAACTATAAAATGCATTTGTATGCTTTGTTTGATTAAAGCATCTGTAAATAACAAATGACATGTGAGGTCACTACAGATTTGTTAAGTTTGATTTTGGTACAAAGAAGTAAATGGTCGCTTTCGTGCTAGTTTATGACACTTGTATAAATGTTTATATGAATGTTTAAAATTAAGTGTCATGATAAAATGTTAATAAAATTATTTTAGAGAAATCATGCCCTCGCAAATGACCCTTATATATAAAATGGTTTGCATTTTTACAAAACAAATAATACGAAAACATGAGTGTTAACCCATTAATGGGTTAGAATTATGATTAAAAGGTCAAGTTATTTGATACCTTGAGGTATTTATTTTACGTTAAAACAATAATCTTGTTTCCGATTAACATCCTGTCAGACGTAAATTAAACTTATAGAGAAAAGCAGAATCTCTTAAGATCGGTTCAAACGATTCCCGGAAATTTTGTGCATAAAAATACAAAAGACACATCATTAAAAACTTCGATCTCTAGAAGTTATCTTCTGTTTCCTTCAAATAATTGAAGTCATATAATACATATTATATAAATGAAGCACATATAAATTTGTAAATGATTATGTCAGTGTAAGGTACCATTACCGAAACAAGACAGTTTGATTAAGAAACATTTGTAACAGTGTTTCCTAGATCTAAGCATCATATATTATGTCAATTTGTTTACGAATTTTATGTCAATAGAAGTAAAAAGTACTTTTAACAAATTTGAAACGAATTGAAGTAACTAGAAATTTCCCAATTTTTTTTTTTTTTCGATATTTCCATGTCACAGATCCCAGCCGTATACATGAGGAGAGAATGAATTGAAAAGAAAATGTTGAGTTTAAATCAAATAATTATGTTTTGTTTGTGGTGACGTCTTCGAAACAATTAGACAGAAAATTTGCATGCGTAAATATGGCTTTTTTACAATCGCTGACCTAAAATTTCCTTTTGTATTCAGAACTATACAAGTAAAAACACGTTTATTCCGGCCGAGAATCTCTTTAAAAATACGTGTTGTTCTCGAATCGTCATATATCAAAATGTATTCAACTTCATGTTTAAACTCACTGCTGCCACGAATTCAACAACATGGTGACGGTTCTTTTGTGTGATCAAAACTACAAGGAAGTACAAGCCCAGTTCGTTGACATACTTTCGTAATATAATATCTGTAAACGATTTACTTTGTATATTGGAAAACGATTAAATGTAAAATATGATAAAGCAGATACCACTAATGTCTTAAGTCTACCACTGTATAGTCGTATGAAGTTAAATATTCATTATTATTACCCCTATGTTCATTTCCCATAGGTCTCGTGGAGTTATTCTTACTGTTAATGCAAGTGTTTACATTAATATAACTATTAATATAACTATTAACTTAATTTACATATTGAAATAAACAGTTTGACAAATAAAAAAAAATAATTATATGTAACTTTAAATAAATTATTTAATTGATTAATTAATTTTACATTTTAATTTAATGAATTAATTAATCCATTAATAATTTGTTTGATAACACAACCGAAACATTTTTAAATCAAGCTATAAAGTTTTGTGAGAACATTAGGCATTTATTTCACATCGAATAATGAATCGTGATTTCGGTAAACAATGTGGCACATACACATCAAATTCCCGATGTATTGAAGGCAATTCAAATTAATAAAACGTCCCACAACATGTTATTAAGGAGCCATTTGCCCTTTTTATAAAACAAAATATGTATTCAAGATTTAAGGCGAATAAATAAACTATATGTTTTTGGTAAACATTATAAAAAATCTTAATTTATATAACTTGTTTATTTACAGTTAGTGATTTTTTACTTTTAAACGTAAATTGTGCCTGCATTGATTTATGTTTTATCATTTTTTGCATGTTTTGCACAACATTCTACAGAGAGAATGTTGTATAGTATAACATGATATCGTATTTTGAGGAAATAAAACTTCGGTAAACATTTTATAAATCATGAAGAAAATGAAGAAAAAGTAATTATTTGTATCACAAAAATAAGGTATCTGGTTTGTGTCATTATTATGTAAACTATAGCGTGTATTTGTAATACCAGGTTATAATGCTGTCATGAGTTATGATATATTTATAATAGATGTTAGGGGACACCATTAGATTTGTATTTTTTACCGAATCAATTTACAAAATCTATAAATCTATAAAGTCAATAAGCGTGTAAAAATTCGTTTTTCTTCAAATAGTCATATATCAAAATGTAAAAACTTCATCGCAAAACTGGCGACAGTTTGAAAAGATTAGTATTATAATTAAAGATACATTACTTTTCCGAAACATATGCTAACAAAATGAATAAAGACATATTTTCACCTATAATTGTAACAGTTGTGCATAATATGAAATAAGCTGTGACATTAAAATGGTGGTGTCTTTTTCTTTGTGCGCTCAAAACTACAAGGAAGTTCAAGGCCAGTTTGTCTACAGATTTTCGATAAACTTAATATTTGTAAACGATTTACTTTGAAAAATGATCGGAAAATGCTTTAATGTATAAAAGCATAAAACACATATCTCAGATATACATTTTGCATGTTTAGCCCTGTGCAATATGAACACGTCGATTATACCTCTTTGAACTACTTTGCCACTTTGTATAATTAATGAAAGCATAATTACCTAATCTAGATAGCAGTATCAACCTTTAAATGAATTACAATTTATACTTGTGCAACTTTGCATTTGTATAAAAAATGATCATTAATTTTAGAACTTACATTACCATATAGTCCCTAATCATATATGCACGGCATATGACTCTTGCTATTTGACACCTTTAGGTATTTATTCTACGTTAAAATAAGTTGCTAACGATTACGCAGAGGAGAGGATCATGACAAAAGCTCCACTGTTTTCATTCCGAAAAGTTGAGCTCAAAAAGCGGCATTACGAGGACAAACATATTTTTTTCAGATTTTTAAAAAAAATGTTGATACTATACAAAACACTTCAAAAGTAGTTTAAAGTCATAAAAAAGTGTCATAAACCAGGTAATTGCATATCAAGAGAAATGATTATGGCAGTTTACGTGATTACTTAATGAGATGCAGTTTTTTATAGCGCCTCTGTCTGCAATTCAAAATCAATAAACAAGTGATAACATTTTGAAAAAATATACATCCGTTCACACTTAAAATATACTAGTACTACAAAGGGCAAGTACTGCTCACTTTTTTGAGCATTCTTTCTTGCAGAAACAAAAAACTGCACAAAGCGGTAGTGATTGTATGAAAATGTATTGAAAAGTATGCATCATTTATTCTCTCATGTTTTCTTCATTATGTATAGTTCTCAATGCCGTTACTCCCTCAATATATCTTCATTCTTTATTAAATGATTTACTATAATAATTTATTTCAAAAAAAGAGATATATAAAAAGATATGTTAATTGAATTTCCGGAAGGTATTTAATATGACGAATTTTTAATATTCTATCTAAGGAAACTTGACACGTGATTAAAACTTAGCTTGCATCATGTATTAGTGTGCTTTTTGGCTTCCTTTTATTTGTCTGTTAAATATAAAGTGAAAATTTATTTCTGAAAGTATTATTAGGAAATTCGAATTTGTTTTATTCAATTATCCAACATTATCTCTGCTTGCACAAGAAAAATATTTTAATATAATAAGTCATTGAGTAACAATAATGCCGGAATAAAAACAAGATAATAATGTAAATTTCAAACAACTTGTTAAGAGTTTGTTTGTTTGGATTTTTACGGCCCGTCAACACATAACTGGCCATATCGTGCCGAATGCTATAATAGGCTAAACATGTTATACATGTACAATGTTTTGTAAATGACAATAAGAATGAGTCAATTAAATCATAGAGTACAAGTTTATCTCTTTCAAATAATCAATGATGCTTTTTGATGGAATTGTATTAAAGAGTTCTTTGAGTGAGTTTACATGATAAAATCTAGTACGGGCCTGTGAAAAATCATGACATTCAAGAAGAAAATGTTTGACAGTAAAATTCTCATTACAAACTTCACAGACAGGGGCATTGTCATTCGTGAGGAGATAAGAGTGGGTAATTTTAGTGTGTCCAATTCGGCATCGGAGATGAACTATTTGATCATGGCGGTTTGACAGAGATAGAGATGGTGACACACCAAGAAATGGATTTATATCATTTAGTTTATTAAAACGGCATTTTCCCAATTTACTCTCCATTCCGATGATATGAGTTTGCTTATAGTCTAAAATCACAAGCAGGTAACAATAAGTCAGTTTGTTGAAAAATTAATGATTGTTTAACTAAAGCATCTACTTTTTCATTTCCTCGTATACCTACCTACACGACTTGGAATCCAATATAATTTAACATATTTTGTTTTAAGTACATCATGAAATCGTAAAAGAAGTTTCCGAATCATGATATTGTCATTGAGATATTGAAAATTTTAATCTTTTAATGGAGACAGAAAGCGAGTCAGAAAATATCACAAATTTATCATTGGTATGTTGTTCTATGTATGACAATGCTAAAAGTAATTATTTGCTTTATCTCTTAGTCCTGTAGCATAACAGAATAAGAGAGCATCATCAAAACTGGTGGCACAAAATCAAATTTTCGTTCAAACTTTAACTTATTTACATCATTTTACCTCTTTTATTGATCATTGAAAAAATTATATATTGTACATGTATAAATAAACATAGTACAGCGAGTAAAAGATATTTTAAAGTACCGTAAATTTACTTAAATGCAATGTAAAGGGAGATAATGTTTGTCATTCTGTTCATATTATCATAAGGTTTTGCATTTTTTAAAAGGCATCTCACTTTTAATTCAAACATTTGAAAACGTAGGTTCGTAATTACAACATTTATTTGTAGTTTTAGTCAGAACTAATACATAGCAAAATTAAAGTGTCGCATTTTGAAAAGAATAAAATAAATTTATCAATAAATCAATAATATAGAGAAAAAGGGAAGCTTTTAAGAACACCTAAGACGACAAAATTGAAAATGTTGTAGGCTTAGTTTAGTACCAAATATTTTACATGTTTATAGAATGTTTATAACGGTCAATGTATAATAGATTTTTACAAGTTAAAAAACAAAGTAAATAATTCGATGTGAAATTATCAAACAGTTACACAACAACGTACTTAAATCTTTGTTTCGAGATTTGAGATGTAATTTCCCCAACAAAACGCCACAATAAGCATCCAGGAAAGAATTAAGGATAAAAATTTACAATTTATTCAGGGTGTCTTTTAAGTATGTATTATTTCAATAAAAAAGTCTAAACGATCAGTACATGTCCATTTTACAGATAAAAAATATGTAAACTTGACTGATACAATGATTTTATACCAAACAATCAGTCAAAAATTAAGAATATGTGATTATTGTACATTTCAATTATGACAAGTTAATCAAGGGTAGACTAGAATTTGAACACTACCAATGATTTAATTTTAAATACGAATGTTTTCCAATTGGGATCGGAGTGGGTGTCAGCATAACAGAATGGGCTTATAGTGCATTAAAGATCAATGTTAAGTTCATGTGTATCCCCACGAGCTAAGTGTTTGGATTTAAACCTTAATTCTGTGCCTCCAAATATGTAAATTTCCTCGACGGCATTGTCCTCGGCCTTTAATGTACATTCCATCGGAACCATAATGTCTCCAATTACTTGACATCCTTTATCTGTTGTGAAAATCGGGTCTCGTTCAGTTGATTTGAAAAATTTAATGGAAACTTGTGCTTGAAAGTGATTTACTGCTCGTCCTTTTCTTGACACTTCATGTCCGTCCTTAATCTCTTGTCCGATCTCAACTGCTTTCCAAAATAAATCTTTGCAAACTTTACCTGCATCAGTATCAATCATTTTGTCCCTGGGATGCTTTGTAGGATCAAATGGGACAGCAATATTTACACCGTATGTATAACGTGCAATTCGAGCGGTAACAACTGACTGATTGTGCCCGAAGAGAACAGCACCTTTTAGGACGGCTAGTCCACATTCAGCTGGTATGATAATTTGCTTGTCAGCAAATTTTGCTCTAAAGCTCTCTTGTATGTAATGGCTTTCAGAAAAACCACCAACAAGTATTATTTTGCTGACGTTTCTCAGTTTCTGCTTTGACAATAGCTTCTCCACATTGTAAATGATCTTTTCAACCGGTTCCTCAAAACAGTTCCCGATAAGTGATGCATAAATCTTCAATTTGTCCTTCTGCCACGTTATATTCCCGTCAAATAGATGCTCAACTTCCGAAATCGATCTATCTCTATTTCGCTCGTAGTGTTCCTTTAAGCTTGAAGGTACTTTGATAATTATCTGCTTGAACGTTAGCTGTATATTTCGTTTCCTTGCTTCGAAATCTCTGTACATGTAAAGTAAATCTTCTAACTCATTTCTTTTGTATTTCTCCCATTCAGACGCACCAAAGATTACTACAAGCAATTCAATGAAGTTTTTGTCAACTTCTATGCCTCCCCATGGACCACCTATTGGTTCATGTATCTCAAGCAAAGTATTGTTTGGTCTTCTTTCGTGAACAGTGATGTCAGCAGTGCCTCCTGGAAATAATAATGACTTTTTGTCTTGATTAAATTTAAATAAATGCAAAAAAAAATGTGCTGATAAGTCGTACAATCAATACCTAGAATATCAATTGCTTATCCTTGCATAACATTTTCTATCAATGATAATTTATCTATAATATTATATTTACCTCCTAAATCAACAATCATATAACGGGTCCCAACAGCTGAAATGCCAAAGGCATCAATTTCATCGCAACGTTGAATTTCTGTTTTTATTCCCTGACACCAAACTGACGCCGCTTCGGATTCAAGAGCTATAACCAGCTGTTTATTTGGAATCCCAGCCTGAAGTTCAACAATGCCATGTTATAAAAACATGCCGCATCCAATACG
This sequence comes from Ruditapes philippinarum, assembly GCF_026571515.1. NCBI lineage: Eukaryota > Metazoa > Mollusca > Bivalvia > Venerida > Veneridae > Ruditapes > Ruditapes philippinarum. Next base: position 31,736 of record NW_026857258.1, read on the forward strand.
TCCCAATATGCATTAAAATTAATTAGTCAATATTTTATAATTGCTTATATTAATTATACCAACAGCGGGTAGACAAATGATTTGAGGTAAACAATTCTAATTGCCCGGCTACAGACGCCTTTTTCATTACACCCATTTATGAATTTGACAGCAAAGCCATATAATCCGTGATGGCAGAAACAGTTATGATGTAAGTCACATTTAGTTTTTTTTCAAACCTGGTACTATATTCCAAATCGTTGCCGCAAACTGATGATGAAGGATTATCTTAATTTTGAAACTATCGACATAAAAACGACATTTCCCAATGAATGCTTTTAAGACGCTACCTCAACCGTCAGGAAATAACGTTTTCAAAGTAAAGAAGTACCTCGACAGCTGCTTCTCGCATAAATCTTTTAGCCATAGCATCCCAAATAGCTGGAACAGTTAAGACGTAAGTCACATCAGTGTCTTCTAAACTGGGTACTCTGTTCCGAACCGTTGCCGTAAAGTTGTCCTTCAGAAACTTTATAGCATTCGCAAATACCACTAGTGCTGGCATTTTTTTTCCTGATATGTCCTCGATTGTAGTATATCGATTCAATTTCTGTTATGTTTAAATAGAAAAGTTAACATGAGTAATATGTCCTTCATTTTATAATTTCTTTCTTTGGAGTTTAAAGGCCAATTATGTCCTTGGAATGCTTTTTTTATTCCTCAAATTTTATTTTGGACATTGTATCAGGGAGATCAGTGTCCTTATCAAAAGTACTGTTACACATGGCAGTATTCAACTAGAAAATCTGAGAGTATGACTGACAATGTCCGAAATGATTCATTAGTGTCATGAGTTCAGCACTTCTTGTATTATGCCGAGTTGCATTTCAATAAAGTTTTAATAAAAATGCTCACTCTAAAACATTTGATTTTAAGGGGGAAGCCCACAATTATGCTGTCTGCTTTTCCCCTAAAACAAGTATGCATCATATCTTTTTAAAATTGAAATAATATTAAAATAGTATATTCAAGAGCAGACTATTTAGATATCTACCTAGCGTAGAGTTAGTTTCACTTAGCATATCATATAAACTTAATAAATGCATGAACTTTTTATAAATGGACACAAACACTTTCAATATCGTTATGAATTGGTGGATAATTGATTTTCTTTAATTAAAAATTGTAAAATTTGTTGCTGTGTTATCTTCTCTGTTGCGTTTAGCTCGTAACAATTTATACATATGTGTGTTTTTGTGTGTGTGTGTGTGTATGTGTGCGCGCACGCGCGCGCGCGTGCGTGTGTGTCAGCCAAAGTTATAATATGTTCATTGATGAGACGTAATTCAATCAATCAATTATTTTGCACAGATAATCTCACTGACATTGTGGCAACATTCAATTTTAAGAGTCAGTGAGACACACTTTTTACATGTCACATATTAAAAACCCCAGAAAACTTATATTATCGTTCAAAACAAATTGATCTGCAGTTCTGACCAAATAAGTCTAGACTATGCTTTTCATTTACAAACGACATTTTTACAGCACATTATGTAAACATTGAGAACATTACATTAAAAAACAACAAACACACACTTTGAATTCATGCATATTAACAAATGAAGTTCATCAATTCAGCAATGTTCGTGTATTTTCCATATCCAAAACATTGACGTGTACTCACGCCGTTTATATGTAATTTTAGATATTAAATTCATTAAAAAATATTTGAAATAAATAAATTATCACGAAATTATAAAATTTTAATTTGTTTTTGTAAGCAACCGTTCAATGAGTTAGCATAGGAAACAACACCAATGATCATTTTTTTTTGTCTTTTTTTCCCTCAACGACTATGTGCTCACGAGATATTGTTGAATTTTCTTAAGCTCGCATAATTATCCTTCAAAGTGACAAGAGGATTTGCTCGTATTTTATATATAAAGCTTGAAATCAGTGTCCGAATTTAACAGATTGACATCTTTATAATAATTGGGATAGGACATCGTATTTTTATGAAATATAAAGGTTTTACCGTTTGACTTAATATACAGACATAATCCCTTTTATGTATCTCCTATTTATAAAAGTACTAATTCCTCCAGCAATTGTCTTTATTTATCCATTTTCAGTTGAAAATCGGCGATTTTTCGCGTTTTGCTCGCTAACAAACGGACGAGGAGTGTACGCTGTGATTGCGGATAATGAAAATGTACAACATCGTTCACGCCCCTAGCACTAGCTGGAGCGGTACTCAAGGAAAGACCATCAAAATATTTTGATTCAGAACAATTTATAGCTTCTTTATACAAAATAAATGTTATGCTACAGTAGTGTATCTGTTTTACTACGTTTATAAAGCATAGTTTATATTTAATTTATATGGGTGCGTGCAGAGATCGATTTATTCATTGTTCTTTCCCATATATATAAAATCTATGTGATATAATACTTTGAAGTGATTCATCATTCCAAGGATGAGATATAAGTGTCATGAGTTCACAAGAAATCTTACCTGATCGTTTAACAGAGCCATTTTGAATCTTCGGAAATAGTACCAGCCTTGGTGCTCATTTTCCCCAGCTAGGCGTACAAACTCTGTTTCTGCTTCATATCCAAAATGTTTGAACTCTTTTTCTGGTGTAAAAAGGAGACACGATGACGTCTTTAGAGATGCAAATGACCCTTCGTCAGCAAACCATGCCTGATTTGCATAGACCTTGTCAGGGTCATTTAGTGTAGAATATGCCCAGCCGCTGTATGTTGTCCCTATATCAATTGCGGTTACAATTAACCGTTGCTTCAGTTTAGTAGTCTTTGGTGAATCAGTTGCCATTTGTGCCTGATGAAAATTGAAAGTTGTTTGCTTAATTTGACAATAAGTGGACATGTGCATTTACAATATAATTACTTGCATATCAAACATTGGCTGTTGACATTGGTGCTAGCAAAACCTCCATGTAAGACAAGTCGCGTGTTTTAAATGACTCCATTCAAACGCGTCTTTAATGAATTAATTGCGTTCTTAGGATGACGGCATTGTGCCGTTATGAATATTATTAAAAAAATTGCTAAATGAAAATATCAGTTTCGTAATTTATTTTCGTAATATCATTAATTTGTAATATGCATGCAAACGTATCAAACATCGGCTGTCGTCATGGATAGGAATATCTAGCTCTCGGGTTATTGTGTTAACATTTACCCCCGAGGTAGATATTCTGGTCTCTACTGACAGACAGTATAAGATTCTTTTAGTCTACCATAAGCAAGTTTTGTTTATAATCAAATACAAGTATAAATGTTGCTGCAACGCAGCAATTGAGAAGCTCAATTTTTGATAATTGAAAATTTTGCAGGCTCGGTTTGATTGAGCCTGTTCGTGGACGGTACAAACTTTCATTGACTTTACTTTTCAAAATGTCCTTTGCATGTTTCGCGGCAAATGGTATATCATGATATAACAAGAAAAGCATTGATGCAAAGCATCCAATGGCATCCAAGCAAGGAATAGAGCAAATTACTCTATCTCAATCCATTAAGAAGTTGCAGCACTTTGAAATCAGTTTAGATGGAAAAAAACAATGCAAAATAGTGATTTTAGGCAATTTTGAGAGGTCCCCCGTTGCTATGGTAACAGGAAATTTAAGATCGAGCATGCTGTTACAGAGGCTATGGTCCAGTTAAAATTTGTGCCACGTTTCATCGGTATTGAAGAATTTTTCATAGTTTCATTGTAGTTTGAACTTTAACGGGAGGCTTTTTAATGCAAATTACCCAGAAATTTATTTAAACACGTTTTCGCTGAAAACGTCTTTCATTTAGAACTCTATGCTTGTATAGATTAAGTCCCAGTGAAACCATGATAAGTAAAACAATTAAAATAAAATTATGCTTCATAATTATATACTAGCAAGAGTCTAAAAGCAAATTAAACACTTAAACTACAACTCAACTCAAAGAACCCCGACAAAAATATCAGCGTATATACCCTTTTGTTTGCGTTATGTGCAAAAGGGGACTGGCGTGCGACCCACTTGCGGAAACCAGTCTGAACGACTCCTTGTGCGACCTGAATACTGCGCGCCTTAATTAACAATGTTAAAAATGGTGCAAGAGTGGTTCATGTATACAGCCTATTGTGCAATACAGACATAAGTTCAAAAACACAAACAAATACACGTTAAAGGGATTCCACTGAGGTTTAAAAGCCTTAAAACATAACATTTGAATTTCTTACATAAATGAGGTGAGGCAATTTAAACAGAAATATATGCAAAGACAGTTAAGAAATATACATTGAAATAAATTAAAAATCGTACTTTTATGCCCTTTTTAGCCCGATTTGAGTGAAAAGCGTTTTAACACTTTTCAATTTGGGTCATTTTTTAAAATTTGAATAATTATTCTAGAAAAACCAAGTGCGCAATTGATCTGAAATTTTGCACAAAGATTAGTGGTCTAAACCTACATCAAAAGGTACATTTATCTGGAAAAAATATTTTCAGTCCCATCATGCCATAAAACCTCAATGGAGCCCCTTAAGCATTTATTCAACTTTAAAATTCGCAGTAAATATTCAGATAATAATAATATAAATAATAATAATGATAATAAAAACAATAGTAATAATAATAATAATAATAATAATAATAATAATGTACACAATCAAACATGAATTGTTGAAAAAGCTGTGGGTCCGAAGCATATTGATAAATGCTTTGTTTCCAGCCCCACTATAAAACCCAATCAACGTTGAATTTGTTTTTTATCTGACCTTTGGACTTCTTCCGTAGTCATTCGTCGCTAAAGAAGTTATTCAAAAAAGGTAAGAATTCAATTTTTAATAAAAAAACTAGTGCAAATTAGTGCAGCATAAACTTGCAAAAAGTAAATATATATTTGTATTATTTATGCTATACAAGATTGATACACTTACATTTGATTAACTATTCTTTAAACTTATTAACAGCAGAAAAAATAATCTGAGAAAATCTCTATTACTATATAGCTCAACATTTCAACTCTATATAGACAAAGCAGTGATGAATTCATTCATAAAGTCTGATATTTTTTGAAGAGCTCACTCGGAAAGCTGATTCTACGCGACCTTCACTGGCTGATCATATCTAATAATAACTGAGCTGTGCCAACGACCTGGACTGTATGAGTAAAGAAAATGTTGGCCTGATATACCATCCTAAAAACAGTACTTCTTTTCAAGTAGCTTTTATAAATGTTTACTGTCAATTTTTTCGAATTCGCTGTTCACAAAACAATGAATAGATTTTCGGAAATTCACAATGTTAAGGTCTTCTAGTTATTTATAGCTTTCGAATTCATGTACAGCAATACTGCTTTCCGGTTTTCATTCACTAATATGACATGCTGCGAATCACCGAAGAGGAAACCAATATATGACTCGAAATATATATGAAATCGAAAGGAGTTCTTGAACACGAATTTATTTTTAGTTTTAAATCGAAGGGATTAATTGTTAAAAACCGGGTCCATGGAAAAAAAAGATAACACAAATAGCTCCGCGCCTGTGGGCGCGGAGCAACAAGCGACCATCAGGTAAATATCTACTTTTTTCCGCCTCTGATTTCTTCATTAAAGCTATATTGGAACCCTGCGGAAATCAAGATGGTAAAGTGTTTCGTATTTTTAGAACTTTGAAATATCCTAAAAAATCTCAAATGTTTCAGGTACATAATATGTATATAATAGTGATACATACTACAGTTCGAGAATTAATTTAAAAGATGTTTCTTAAAGTGTGGGTAACAACTTGGTTATATTCACAAATAGTCATCGCATTTGCCTACACACTGTTTATAAGGCCATTATTAGACACTGAGATTATGTGACACTTGATGATCATAACACCATTTATTTCAGGGTCACTATATTCCCTGTGAATAGATATATTTATGTATAGTATATCCTTACTGAAATACACACTCACATCAAGACATAATAAAGACTAGTACATTGAGATTTTCTAATAAAATGCATATTTCTAACGTTCAAAGAAGGGCCATAATTTACAAAAATAACAATTGCATTTCAGTGCCGGAAGCATTTGATAAAAATCCTTTATTCAAGTGAAATCCACAGCGGTAAGGGGCAAGTGGTTTGAAGTCAACGAATTTAACCTTTCGGCTACGGACGCCTTAAATTTAAATTCATTGATAAAAGTCACCACAACTTAACACATTCAATTTTTAACAATAACTACAGACAAGAAAAAAATCCTTATACACATTCATGCTGAATTTTGTAAAAAGCTAATGAAAAACTAGTCAAAAATCGTTGTTTCTTAATATTGTTACGTAGCAAAACTTAATTTGCATGTTCAGATTTTGATATATTTGATGAATTTGATTTTTTAACTGTACAAAGTCACTATTATCAACAGGTTTTTTCTTAATGCCATTACAACGTAATAAACCACTTGTAAATCATGGCTCTATATTGTATATGGAAAAGTCACCTTAAATGCCCTTAAGTAACAAAAGGTCTCAATTTGAAATAACTTATTAACAGATTTTGATGAAACATGGTGATCGTTGCCTTTATGCCAAAACGAAGGTACAATATGCCTTTGGCTTCAGACGCGCGAAAGGATATTGTTCCTGTGTTGACGTTATTACGTCTGAAACATTCTTTGGCCTCTGTAACCTCACAAGGAACCACTGTTTATACCATAAGCTACTTTTCCCAACATGTACAGTCTGTTCGGGATATCGACACCAGATATCCCGAGGACAAACGGACTAACCTACATTTTGGGCTATAGGCTTTTTTATTATTTTGTGGCATTGTTAACATTAAACAAAAACATAATTAACGTACTGTAACTCGTAAAGCTCGGCATATTTCCGATCGGACTGATAGATTGTTTGTAAGACACCGGGCAATGTCATATTATATTCACCTGCCGATTTCTTATACAGGGGATAATTGTAAACAAGTCAGTGTTGAATCATAAATTGTACACTGGTAACATATTAATCTAATAATAGATTTGAATAAAAGAAGTAAATGAAACAACATTCATACGTTACCATCATTTTATATTATTTGAATTACAACATAGTACTGTACTTACATACACTAATATCCTTTCAATTTTAAATTGAACTTGATCGGAATATACCTGAACTAGGTTAAACACATTTATTTGCTTTTTACGTCCTATTCCGATTGATTTTTATATTACAAATATTATCTAACGAAATGTTCGATAAAACGTCCTTGTGTATAATAGGTTATTTGTGAGCCAATGTTATATATTCTATTATAATTATCCTTTTGAACATTGCATGCTTTAAGGATCATGATCTTTATATAAACTTAATTTTAAATATAATGTTTATAATTTCTGCTAAAAGTATTGTATTTGATATAAAATTTAAAACATACAAATATTTCATTGAACATTCATTCATTATAATACCTAATTTATACCAAATACCCCACACAGTTTTTGATAACTGTATGAAAACTGTGAGGAAGGTAGTCTAGTACTGGTGTTACTCTCCAGGAACGATGGTTAGGAAACAACCCGCCTATATGACTGAAATACGTAAAATAAAACAAACAAACAAACAGTATGATAACTTTAACATGATATTAAAACAGTTGTAAATTGTGTAACGATTGAGGGATTTGAGCTAGTACCCTATAAATACGCAGGCATTTCTCTTCCGTTGTTGGTCACCTGATATGAAATTAGGTGATAAACATGGTTAATATTCACTTGTAATATTTTGTAAATTGAAATAAATTTTAAACAACGCTGCTTAGAATAAGATTTTTTTTATACATTTCTTAAATAAAAAACATGATTTCCTTATGTTTGAGTTTTTGAAGATTTCTTTGACTCATCTGAAGGAGTGTGTCCTAAAATTATTTTAAATTGTTAATTATCATCTTTTCATCTTAATTTATGGCTGATGATTTAAAAGTAATATAGCATAAATATAGTCATGGATTATAACTACATGTACAGTAACCCAACGAATATTCGCGACCGACTAATGTTCGGCTTATAGAAACGCAAATATAAGTTTGCGCGAATATATCTGCTTTAGTTTAATTGATGAAACAGTTCTGTTTAAATTTCTTGTCTTTATGTTGTTGATAAAGAGTTACTAGACCGAATATAAAAATTTTACGGGACCTGATAGAACAAAACTAAAATTAGATATATTGTCGTAAAACATTAAAAATCTCAGATTTATTAAATACATATGTGTATTGCTATCTACAGCAGCGTCATGAAGTTAATAATATGCAATTCGAACCCTTTTATGAGAACAAATTTCCAAGCGCAGTATTGTCTCAGTGTTAATCATGGTCCTTACTTGTATGTTTAGGGGAGGGAACTTGTGTTTTACCACAAGTGGCAGTGCCCCTGGACCCCTGCTACAACCCTGAAAGAATAACTCACTTCTAAGGCTTACTATAAGATACTTAATACAAAACCACCGTTAAAATTGTAAAATAAAAAAATCACTATCAAAATTATAGTTATGAAAGGCGAAAAGCCTACAATATGTTCATTTGCCAAACAATGTGGAACACGGAAAAACGTCGTTTCGGCGGCATTCCGCTCCGTCTTTCATTAACATCAATAAAAATAACTAGAATTACACAGCTTACCTAATTCAAGTCCAACGAATATTAATATTCTATCGAATTTGTTTTCTGTTTCACGGTATTTTTTGACTTGTCTTAGCCATTTTGGATTCTGATACCTGCGTTGCAATACGCTGTCTGATTGGACGAGCCAAATTTGACTTAAATAAGGTAAGCTGTGGAATTCTAGTTCTTTTCATTGATGTTAATGAATGATGCAGCAAAATGCCGCCGGAATACGCCTCAATCGCCGAAACGACGATTTCCCGTGTTCCACGTTGGTTGGCAAATGATCATATAGTAGGCTTTTCACCGTTCTATAACTATAGTTTTGATATTGAAAAAAAAAAGATTTTTTTTAATTGTATCGGTTGTTTTGTATTAAGTATTTTATAGTCAGCCCTAGTAGTGAATTATATTTTTCAGGGTGGTAGCAGTGCTCAAGGGGCATGGTGGTTTGGGGTGTCCAAACACTGATACTGCCACCTGTGTGTTTAACGCGTTTAAATAAGAGTAACTGGTAACTTAATGTTCATATTTAAGGGAACTGTAAAATAAATAAAATGAATAAATAATGAATAACAAAAATAGATAAATGAATGAGTTAATAAAAAGTAATAAATGGATCAATCAATCAATTGATAACACTACCATAACATTCTTAAACACTACAGTAACTAGATTTAACGTTATTTAATAACATTAGGCATTTATTTCGCGTCGAATCAGAATCGTTATTCCGGTAAAAACTCAGGAAATTATACATAAAAGTGTTGTTTATATTAATTACAAACGAAAAGTGTAAGAAAACATAATAAAACATTCCCCAACATGTTTTAAGGGGGCATTTGCTCTCTATATTAAAAATGTATTTAGGATTTAAGGCGATTGTATCCAAATAAATGTTATTATCTATTATAAAAATATTAAGTTATTCAAATTATTTAATTATATCATGTAAAAGTAGAAATGAGCGATATAAATAATTCCAAAAGAACACACAAAACGACAAAATTAAAATGTTGCGACTTGATTTGATTGAGCCTGTTCATGGACGATAATTGAAAGTGGAATTTATATTAAAACACACACACACGCACGCACGCACGCACGCACGCACCAACGCACACGCACACGCACACGCACACGCACACACACACACACACACAAACAAACAACAAGAACAACGTTAATGGTATTTGCATGAATTATATTGCATCAGTCTCGACATGATTTGCCTAACATTCTACTGAGAGAATATTGTTATAGTATAACATTATTCGATATCTCGAGGAAAAGAAAATTCGAAACATTGAAAATTCTATAAATCATAAAGAAAAATTCGTTGTTTGTATGACACAAATGTGGCATTTGGTTTTTGCCATTGGCCCAGTTGTAACCAATTTCATTTAAATGGGTCATTTTACTACCGTAACTATTTTAATGGCACGAATTTAATCTCAATGACATATTTTAGCTTTAATGACCGTGTTTAAATTCTTTTGATGAACTATAGCCTGTATTTGTAATAACAATTTACTATTATTATAATGTTGTAATGCATTGTTATGATTATGTTTTAGAAAATATTTAACAAAATTAATTTTGTCTTTCTTTACCTAATTAATTTTACACAATTTAATGGCGAGTAAGCGTGAGTAAACTCGTCCAATCTTTACACAATAATGAAATACTAACTCAGTAATTATTGTAACAGTTGTGCCTAATATGAAGTTAGACATACATTTAAAATAGTGGTATTTTTTCTTTTTGCGCTCAAAACTACAAGGAAGTACATGATCAGTTTGTCTACAGATATTCAATAAACTTATTTGTATACGATATATTTTGATTATCGGTAAATGATTAAATGTAAACATATCTCATATCTAAACTTTGCATGTTTAACATTGAGCAATATCAATATGTCGATTATACTTCTCCTTGAACTTCTTTGCCTCTTTGTATCTTTTATATAAGCATAATTACATAATCTACAGCGCAATATCAATCTTTAAGTGAATTATATTTTTGTACTTGTTCTACCTATTCTTTCGTATCAAAATTATCATTAATTTAAAAACTTACATAATTATATAGTTCCTTTATCTTATATTCACGGTAAATGACTATAGCTAAAACTACAAGTAAATCTTGCACTAACGAACATAGGTTTCAAATGTTTTGATAAAAAGCGAGATGCCTTTGAAAAAATGCAGTTATATAAACAGAACGACTCACATTACCCCTTGACATTGGATTTCAAAAGCTCCAACACTCGCTATACTATGTTTATTTATATTCGACAATATATAATATTTTCAATGATCAATAAAGGTGGGGAAAAGTTGTAAATAAGTTAAATTTTGAACGAAAATTTGATTTTGTGCCAACAATTTTGATTATGCTCTCTTCTTCTTTTGTGTTACAGAACAAAAGATGAAAATAATTACGCCGTTACTCTCTTAAAACGGTATTTGAAATTATATTATTTTATTGGAAATTACGGGATTTATGGTTGCTTAAAAGACAATATTTAAATATATTTCTTGTGCAAGCAGAGATAATGTTAAAATATTGAATAAATCTATCTCGAATTTCCTAATAATACTTTCAGAAATAAAACACTTACTTTATATTAACATACAAATAAAAGGAAGCCATAAAGCAAGCACGCTAATGCAAAGATAAATTTAATCACGTTTTAAGTTATTTAGATAAAATATTGTAAATTCATCATATTAAATACCTTTCGGAAGTTCAATTTACGTATCTTTTTATATATCTCTTTTGTATTTTTTTGCAAGTTATTTGTAGAATCATTTGTAAACTATTGTAGAAAATCATTTAAAAAAGAATGAAGATATATTAAGTGAGCAACAATATTCAGGAACAAGTTATACATATTGAAAAAACATGAGAGATTGGAATAAATGATAGAGATATACTTTAATCAATCAATTCCGCTTTGGGAAAAGTGTTTCTGACAGTACTTGCTATTTAACAAGAGAAATATCCGTGTCCTCGTAAGGCAGCTTTAAACGATATTCTTTTTCAGGCTCCCTCTTTTGGAGAAAAAAGAAGTGGATCTATTGCCATGACCCTTTCCTTGGCGTTAGCGTCGGCGTTCGTAAAATATTTCTTGAAGGTAAATTTTCTTATAACTAGAACTGTGTCCACAGGACACGGATGCCCCCACTGACAACATATATATGGTATATAGTGAAAAAGTCAACAAAGGGCCATAATTCTGTTAAATTTGGTCGCAGCAACAATTCCTTCCTTTACTTTCATCTACACATTAAGGTTGTTCATCCCTGGAAGTTTAAGCAAAATCTTCCATCCGGTTTAAGAGGAGTTGCGTTCACAAAATTTCTATATGGTATATAGTGAAAAAATCAACAAAGGGCCATAATTCTGTTCAATTTGGTCGCAGCAACAATTACCTTCTTTACTACCATTTACACAATAAAGTTGTTCGTCCCAACAAGTTTAAGCAAAATCTGCCATCCGGTTTAAGAGGAGTTGCGTTCACAAAATTTCTTCATAGTATATAGTGAATAAATCAACAAAGGGCCATAATTCTGTTAATTTAAAATTTGGTCGCAGCGAAAATTCCTTCCTTACTACCATCTACACATTAAGGTTGTTCATCCCTGGAAGTTTAAGCAAAATCTGCCATCCAGTTTAAGAGGAGTTGCGTTCACAAGATTTCGGGTCGTACGGGCGGACAGACGTAGTCCGGACGGACGGACAGACTGACGGACAGACAAGTGCAACGATATATGCACCCCACTTTGTCGGGGCATAATAAAAACTATTCACTTAAGCATTGGTATACATGTTTTTTTGTCATAAAAGGACGGCATTTGAATAGGGTAGATAATCCTGAAATTATACATGCAAAGTTATGTCCCTTTTAAAGTATAAGTCTTGGTGGACATTTTTCTCAGTTATGCTTCTTTTCACTTTAAATTGTATTTCCCTGATTAACTTTTTTTTTAAAGCACATGTCTCAAATCAATATTAAGGATATTCACTAAAACGTTGATGTAAAATGTTTTAAAAGTATGCCCTCTTTACCTTGTTAAATTAAATTCGATATCCAACAGCGAAACAAGAGAAGCGCACAGTCAGGACAGGTCTTGTTTTATCATTTTCTATAGAATGTATATATGAAAGTAACTACTGAAGCAATTTAAATATTAGCATATTATACTTACACATTTTATAAAGACCTTTACTTGGTATATACTTATAATTCAGCACAAACTTAAATGTATAAACAATGATTTTTGCCGATTATTGTGTCCCATTTATTCTTCTGGATATATCAGTGATATTCAGATTTTGTATTGATGGTATCGTATCACTCATAAAATATAAACCATCTTTAGTACAAGTATGTTTGAATGAAACGACATAATATGCAGTTGTAGTCATGCAACAGTTGTTATCGTCTTTACCTCTTTTTTGAGGTATTTGGCCTTAATTTTATTTTGATGACCTTTTTGTGCAATAGCACAATTTTATACTCGTTAATTTTCCATTATGCAAATTTATTAACCTCTCCAATGAATGAGTGTATACACTATCGTCAACAATCTGCTTCTTAAGTGTTTTACCTACTTACATAGAGAAAATGAAATTTGACATGATGCATTACTAAAGACGTTAATAAAATGATTTTGCATTTTAAACTAATTTTTATGTTAAGCGATAACTATAAAAGCATATTTCCATTCGGAAATGAATACAAATGTTCATCAAAAGAAATGCCAAAATATGTTTTATATTTTAATAAGGGATCTCGAGAATGTAAGATGCTTATTTTATTGCGTCAAACGAACTGGGTATACGCTCCATAAGTACATCTGGAATAAATGCATAATTAAATAGATTTATAGGGCAACCAAAGCTTTTCGGAAATGAAATAAAGTAAAAGATTTTTTTCTTTGACGTTACCATTCATATTATGTATTTCAAGAGTAGCGCGTATAAAATGTATATCATAATTATATAACTGAAGTATATAACAGAAGAAAGGTGTTTAAGAAAAGAGATAACAGCAAAAAGAGACGAACTTCAAACTAAATATTTAACTTTTATCATAATAAGTCAGTCATTTACTGTGTTGTACAAAACGGCCCTTCTGTTGGGTATAATGTATTCCTGTGCTATATTCTTTGAAAACAGCAAAATCTGTACCTGAGAAGGTATATTAAAATTCAGTATAACAAATACAGTCCCAAAAACAGAATCACTCTATTTTTTATGTTTTCGCATGGGCTAATGTCACCAAATGATTTTTTTTCTAAATACACATAACACGGTAATTTCAGATTGTCTATTCCAATATATATTTGCACTCGACTATTGTTAGGTGGAGTTCTTTTTGTTTATAAGAAACCTGTCAGTACGAAGATAAAATTAAAATCATTCTTACGCCAACATGTTTTTTGTTTGTCGAGCAATATTTTTGTCTGCACCACAGGTGTAATTTTGAACTTTGATTTCCCAACTGAAGGGTGATATCGATATCATGATATACAATTATAGCTGAATGAATATCAATAATGTAAAGATTTCTTTCTTTTGCAACCCATTTCAACAATTTCATGCTGTGTTTTGGAAACAGAAATCGTATATCTGTCTACAAATGGATCAAACCACCTGCTGTATCTTCCATGTATTTCAGTACCATACAGTCTATCACCTCGATAAGTATGTCTAGCTTTATTGATTGATTTAAAATATGATTGTTATTTGATTCATGTTTAGATAGATGACAAAAAACATATTTAATACTATGTCATAATGCATTTGTAAGTTCGAAAATTGTGTTAGGTTATCTTAATGTAGAATATTCAATGTTATGTTCAGCATTTGTCTGGTTTAGAGTTTGTAAATATGTTGTTCAGTAAGTTTTAGTACATGGAGGGCAGAGAAAGAGTAACAAATATTTGTAGACTTGCCCTATGTATCATTATCATGAAAATAAAAAAATAACAGGTACATCCTAAAAATATCTACGATGGAAACAATTAATCTCTAATTATACGGAATTAAAAAAAACATTGAAGCATTAATAGAGTAACTTACTATTTTAAAAGCTTGTAAAATAAAGTGCAAGAATTGACTGGTCAAAGCATGAATGTTTAAATGCTGTTTATCCAAAAGGATTTAAAAATATTTAAAAAACTGACACTTGTTTGTATTCTTGAGTTATTTATTGTGTCATGAAAATAATGTATAATCTGAACCGTGTTGTAGTTTTAATTACTTTTACCTATCAATGGGTACAAGGAAATTAAAAAGTCTGATATAAATGAGTGGTCTAACCTTTTCCAATTTTCATTCTTTTAATACAAAAGCTGTATAAAGGAACACATTTGCAGGCAAATAAATTTTGTTTGTTCAATTTTTCATGTCTTTGTTGATATAGTCAAGTATACATTTCCATTTTAAAACTGCCGTAAAAAGAAAAAGAAAGACAGAAAAAATCAAATATTAGGTATATACGAGTCAAAAGGTATATATCAATCATATTAGAGCTATTCAGATGTTTGCATGCAAAGCACTCAATGATCTAGTGTAACTGATGAAACTTTATAATATGTATTATATAACATATACAGTAATACCACTGATAAATGATGCCATAATTCTTGGGTACTCATCGTTATTTTGTTTAATGTGTTGTATCAGTTATAGTATGTTTGGTTTTCAATAATGATATACGTTTATGAGATGTCTTGATGTAATTGCCTGTGCAGTTACGACCTGTTGTCCAGGTACACACTTTGTATTTTAATTTGTTGCATTTGTTAGTTGAACAATGATGTGATTACATGGAGTGGCATAAGCATGTAACAATTGTAAAATTTATATGCTCATATACGGTTTAACCATTGCACTTACATTGAAAGTCCTACGTATGAATGTGTGCTTTTATTGCTTTCTCTTACATAATTATAGCTTTCTCTAGCATAACGTCAATATAACCGAAACATCATATTAAGCAAAAAATTATTTGGCTGTGCGATGTAACTCAACTCCAGATATTCAATGAGTTACACTTGCACATAACCATGTGAACATCCATCAAAAGTGTAAATTCGTCAGTTAATCTTTCATAGTAACATCAATACAACGTTTTTCTTCATGCACACTTGTTTCAATGGAATTAGATCTTGGCAACATTCACATTGCAAAACGGTTTAATGATACATTACGATAAGATGCAACAGTGAATCCCAATTTTTTTAAACAAAAATGAATGTTGTCAGTCGGTTATTATGTCTGTCAGTATGCCAGCTGCAAACCTCCAAATTACCACATAATCGTCTACTTTATTATCTCGCTTTTGATACGCATTACTATTTAGGTTTACCTTTGTCTGCAAATTCATGTTAACACTTGCAAGAAACTAAATAGTTTGTCTACTTGTACTCATGAGTAGAAGATAAACGTAGTTAAGTTAAGTTCTTATTCTAAATAGTCATTTACAAAGTAAGAAATTAAAAAAAAAACAAAAAAAACATATCGTATGATTTGTAAAAAGTGTCATCAGTTATAACAAAATTATTAAAGTAATGTTATTCATTCAATCATACGTTCGTTAAGGCTGTATTAACAACAGAATTTTCATAAAAATTAAAACATTGTTCTCGTTAATGAACATGAACATTTGATCAAGTATCTATATCGTGTTAAGTAATAAGTATATTGAGTAAAAGATTTATGTTATTAATGAAATAATTTTTTATAAACTGCTATATCATACATTAAGATGTATGATGTATATAAATATATAAATTAAATATGTTTCATCTTAATAACCGAGACATTAAACTGTGTACGACATTAGGCCTTCTGAACAAAGTGGTATGTTACGATATAAAATTTTAAATACCCAGACACGTTTGAAGATACTGGAAAGTCAGATATATAATTTATCAGATATTTTGAGGCAAACTCTTAGGCTTATCTTTCATATTATGAAGCAAACACATATTAAGATTAATATTTTTTATACATTTTGCATATACAGCGAAACACGTGAACATTTATAAGTTATCGTTTTCTACAGCATTTTGTTGTTATCATGGATTTTCAAAGGCAAATCGTCGTGTCAGAATTAAAAGGTCCTATCTCCATTTTTATGAAAATTTGATACGATATACCACTGGACTCAATATTCAAAGTTCTATATCCAGGTGGTTTCTATTTATGTATAAGGTTACCCTGCTTGATATAATAGCATGTATATCATTTTCCATTTTCAAAAATAATAGTTGAATTAATTATTATGTTGCCCTATGTCCATAAGCCAATCAATGCTTGTTTGTGAAGTCATGTGACAGATATTTCTTTGTCAAGGAGCATGGAAGACATTGCTGCAACTGGCTGCGAGAAGTAAGTTAGTTTTTTAGTATCATAGTTAATAAATGTCAGGAAATATTACCAGTAAGTTAAAGCAAAACCTTTAAATTGTTTAAGGGGATAAAGCTATCATATATAGATAGCGCTTTTAATGTATAAATGGTTATTAACTCTACTCTTGGAGATGGAGTATTTTATTTCTTAAAAGATATCTTGTATTCTGTTTTAATATATTCAAAAACATGACAATAAATAGAAAAAAAGTGTTGTTAGCTGTCGAGATACTTCTTCTGAAACATTTTGTAGTTAATGTATTTTAGTTGTCAAAGACACATTTCATAAGATGTCATTAAAAAGTTCAAGAAATTAAAAAAATAGAAATTTTGAACTATAGATATATTCGGATGTTTGAAGTTCGGAAATAGTTGCAGGTTTTTGTTTACATATACTGTCTACTACATAATTAACTGTTGTTGTAATATAATTGTTTAATTGTTTCAGAGATTACAAAGTGTTTCATTTACTGCAGTTGCCAGAGCATATACTAGTGTTTATTTTGAGATTTCTACCATTGGATTTCTTGCTCGTCAGTGTTGCATTAACATGTAAAAGACTTCACAATCTCATTGACAATGTGTGTGTTTTATGGGAAAATTTTGAATTTTCTTTTCCATTGAGCCTCAACGATAGAAACATCAACTATTTTGTTCAACATGCACGTGGGTTAAAACTATTTTTAATTCCAGGAACAACATATTCATCTTGTTCAACACCACTAGATATATTTAAACTTTACCATTGGTTTTAGTTCAGCTCGGTCACTGTATTGGTTAGATATATCAGACAGTCCAGTATCAACTTTGGGTTTCTTGTGCAATTTGCCACATCAAGAAATACTCAATGTTTCACATTGCAGAAACCTTAAAGATTTGGATTTCTCTGCGATTAAATTTTGTTACAAACTTAATCAATTATATTTATCCTTTACGCGCATTTCTCCCTCATCAGATGTTGAAATATGCAGGCACTTAGACCTTCAAGTACTTGATGTCTGTGAAATTCGCATGAACTTTTCACAATGTGAACAAATACTGAGGAGTTCCTTTACAACCTTGCTATATTTTCACTTATCATTTGCAGAAAGTGAAGATAAAATATTGTTCAAAGAACGAGTTGCAAAAGTTTACATTGACTGTTCCTTTCACATTTTTCAAAATGAGTAAAGTATTTCTTGTGGAAGAAGTTTTACATATGCTAGATGACATTGTTTCTGATGATGATGGTGATCAGGTTTCGAATCCAATACTAAGTGTTAATGAAGAGTCTTATGATAATAGTGTTAGTAATCCTAGTTATAATGCAAACATTTTAGATCCCGATCTCGTCATTTTACATATATTTGAAGCAAATTCTGAAGAGGAAAATGTTGATGATGGTCGAGTAGAATTTATGGTACATTTTAAAAATAATCAGGCTGAACTTATAGAAAAAATTCCTACAACTGTTGTCACAAATGACATTACAGGTATCACAGCACCACTATCAGAGTCGAGTGATTCTAATGTATGTTCAGCAAGTGCTGTGTCAACCTGTAATATCTGCTGATAACTGATGCAATGGCCAGCCCTGTGAAACAAATAAACCAAGTGTTTGAACGTGTGGCTCCTAATCTTATTTTTTTTTTAATTTACCCCCCCCCACCGCCTTCCCAAGGTCGGTCTGGGCTCCTTGCCACTGGTTCTTGTTGCTGGGTCATGTGGGGGTTGCGTTCATTGAACGCCGCCTTTCCTTGTTGATCTTGTTTATCAAAATTATTTGATGCAAAGTACTACCAAGTCCCATATGTTTTTGTGTCCATTTCTTTCCTCCACTCACACAATACACCATATCTTGAGCTTAGCTTAACACTTTACTGCGAATTGCATTGTCACAGCCACTATTTTGTTAATCTTCAAAAACGTCTTGACCACCGAAAATAAGGCAAAATAGCATGTACAAGCTCTCCTGTACACATGCAACTGCATTATCCTCACTCACTGACATTCCTTTATGACCTGATATTTCTTCACTGTCACTGCAAACTTTAAAAGCAACATGTACAAGAGAAAGGAATATGTCTTCTGAAGGCCTATATATATATATATATATATATATATATATATATATATATATATATATATATATATATATATATATATATATATATATATCTTGACTTTCATCTGTGAACTTAGATACAGTATCGTTTACAAATTTTGTTGGAATTAGTATAGTATTTCTTTTATGAATGTCTTTATTAAGCGGCTGATAAAAATCATACACATCACTCTATAAGAGGTGAGTTATTACTTATTGTAACTCGTCTTTAAATGTTCCTCTTCTACTCAAGTAAGATTGTGGAATGATTGTACTTGTGTCATCAGCTAACGTCTTATACCTTTCTCATACAGCAGGGAGTTCAAGGACATATCCTTTGTTGAGCAGAGCCATATCATTGCTATGTCTTTGTTATCTAAATTTTGTCCTTTTTTAGTTGACCTTTTGAAAGCGGATAAACAGACCAAGTGATATTTTGCTTCGGCTGCTGTTAAGTCAATAACACCACCTAATCTGATTCGCATTATGACGTCCATTTCGGCTGAGATGATAATTTGGTCACTTAAACCTTTTGTCATCACTGATCTTAATGCTATATTTAGCTTCTCCTTTTGACAGAACATGCATAAGTTCGAGTTTATTGGTTGTATGGCTTTTCTTAATGATGGACCTGTAAGGTCTACATTTAGGTATAGGAAATGTATTGGCTGTTTTATTTTCTGACCTTGTCTGTAAACGCTGAATTTTGTTTCTGTCTGTGAATACTGTATAGCAAGACTTATACCACACAAGACTGTGTTGCACATCAGTTTTGAAACAAGTTTCCAATCTTTCAATTATTTCAATATTATTTACCTTCCTCCGTGCTAAACTACCAAAGCATCTCACGGGATTCGAACCCATGTCAGAGGGGTAACTGGATTAAAAGTCATCGACTCTAACCCCTCGACCACGGAGGTCTTTTAAGACATGCATCATAATGGTTTGTTTTCCTTGTGAACTGGCCTCACGCAGGTTTTCATTTCGTTTTAAAGAGACTAGGTTGTCACAATATGTCCTCTTTAAAGATGTTACTTGTTCCATTATTACTTCAGACCTGAAATTTTAACAAAAACATTCATAAAATTTTGGTATAGTTCATTACAAAAGTCTTACATTTAGAGACGGATAAACAACAAATCTTAATATGAATAATTTTAATTGACTCATATTTTGTCAGTTAGTCAGAAAGTAAATGGTAAAATTTCATGATTTCATGCATCATGAACACAAGATACAATGATAAAAATATCAGATTGTAAATTTCTATTATTATATTTCCAAATATTTAATGTACTTATGAAATCTAAACAGTTTTCAATTTGAACATTTAAATGTCACGGAAATATATTACAATTACAATTGAAAAACTTTGATTTAAATTAATAAATTCACAGCAATTTATAATCAAATTACCATTCATAATGTCAATAAGAGATCAATTTTAATCTATTTACTTGATTAAGTTTGATTTATTATTCTTTGTATATTGCTAAAATACACATTATTGTTTTTAAATTTGTCATCTGCACAAAAGTGTATCCAAATGTAAGGGGGACAAATTATACACTTACCTTTTGTTGTATCAGGTTTTTTTTTATCTTGAATATCTTCATGTAATTACATTTGTATTGAGGTTCCTTGATGTATATGATAAGTAATGGAGAATATATCATTTATGTGTCTCTATTGCAAGACATTAGGTCTTGATATAGATGATATTACATGTATATCATATCATCACCAATTATGATATTAGATATCCGAAGAAGAAGAATGGTTAATATAATCATTTAGCTATATCGTATAAGTTATATTGGTCAAATACTTATTTCATTTTTACATTCTAAAACTTGTTGTTTTTATGTATTCAAAAGTATAGTATGCATGTTTATGGGACAAAAATGTCGGCCATCTTGGATTTTTTGGCCATATTGGATTTTAAATCTGCTCTAGTTCAGGTTTTGAATTCACATTTACTTACATTTTGCTTTTTGACAGATTTCAGGTTTTTCTATGTGTCCAAGTATTAGTTTGATATACTATCCAAATATGACACGCACTTTTGGCCGTCATCCTAGTGGTCTCCTTAAATGGCCAGATAAATGGTCAAGATCAAATTTTTCAGTTAAGTATCCACCTTTATCGAATTCAGCAGACTTAAAACAGGTAAAAAACATCCTGAAACCACTTGTACTACAAAATGCCTCTAGCATCTTGCAGAGGGCTAATTTCTGAAAATCAGTCCTGTCTATATAACTGGATTTCTATCACCCTAGACGATGTACATACAAGTAAATAAAGATAAAATTTTCTGCCATTCATTGTAACATATCACCAGTTTATACTTTATGTGGGGAAAATGTTCCCACCTCCGTGTATTTCATTTCCTCTTTTACTTTTAAGTACATGTCTGTACGTGTCGTCCCTTCGAGGGGTTTTCTTGATGATCTTGTTTATCATATTTTTTGACATTATTGGAAGATAGATAGGTCTAATAAATATATATATTTCTGTACCAGTTATGGGAAAACGATATAATGCGGAAAATCTGAGAGAGGCTGTTTCTACAGTGAAGCAGAAACGAATGAACATTTCACAGGCCGCTAAGGAATACAGAGTTCCGAGAACCACCGTAATGGACCATCTTAGAGAAAATGTTAACAGCCCAAATTGTGGACGAAAGGTAGACCTTCATGAAGTAGATGAAAACGCATTGGTGACTTTCATTAAGTATATGTCTGATCATGGCTTTCCAATGTCCATGACTACGATACGATGTTACATAAGAGAGATACTGCGGAGATCTGATAATTAATTGCCATTTACATTTTACAAAATCTCGGACAAAGTCCAAGACAAAATGTATTCTATACGTAATTATTACAACTGTAAAAAATAAAGGAAACAAGAGCACATATATTTTAATGTTGTTCTTGATTTTTGTGTCGCCTCTACGGAGTAGTGGCGACATATAGGGATCACTTCTCCGTCGTCTGTCTGTCCGTCTGTCTGTCTGTCCGTCCGTCCGTCACAAAACTTGTCCGGACTACTGCTCATAAACTACTTGTGCAATTTCATCCAAACTTTACAGGAATGATCAGTACCAAGTCTAGTTTGTGCATATTGTCAGCATTTTCCGGTTCAATGATTTTTGTCAGAGTTATGGCCTTTAATAATTTTTAATTTTAAAGTTTGTCCGGACTACTTCTCTTATACCACTAATGCAATTTCAATGAAACTTTACAGGATTGATCTGTAGCTCAAGTCTTGCGCATATTGCACGGGTTTTCCGGTTGAATGATTTTTGGCCGAGTTATGGCCCTTTGACAAAAAGGTGTTTTTTTTCTGTGTGTTGCCAGATACACAAAAGCTTGTCCGGACTACTCCTCATAAACTACTGGTGCAATTTCATCCAAACTTTACAGGAATGATCAGTACCAAGTCTAGTTGTGCATATTGTCAGCATTTTCCGGTTCAATGATTTTTGTCAGAGTTATGGCCCTTTAATAATTTTTAATTTTAAAGTTTGTCCGGACTACTTCTCTTATACCACTAATGCAATTTCAATGAAACTTTACAGGATTGATCTGTAGCTCAAGTCCTTGCGCATATTGCACGGGTTTTCCGGTTGAATGATTTTTGGCCGAGTTATGGCCCTTTGATAAAAAGGTGTTTTTTTCTTTGTGTTGCCAGATACGCAAAAGCTTGTCCGGACAACTCCTCATAAACTAGTCTACTGGTGCAATTTTATGCCAGCACTATTAAGTGTTGAGAATTGAGTACCGCTCAAGCCGGTGCTAGGGGGCGTGAGGCGTGTTGCACTTATTCATTATCTCTCATGTACAGACTCAATCAAACCGAGTCTGCAATTCTTATGTAATTTTGTTGGGATTAATGCTTCCGAGGGATCACTTTGTTTCCAGAATTTTTTACAGGAATGATCAGTACCAAGTCTAGTTGTGCACTGTCCGTCTGTCTGTCACAAAAGTTGTCCCAACATGAATTTGGCCATCATGAGGCGACACATGTGATTACTGATCGCTCTTGTGTGAAATTGGTCTAAAATTTAATTACTTAATTTTTTTTGACAAACTGACGCCTAGAAGAGATGTTCAGCAAGGTGCGCGCTTTGATTGAATTCCGAGTTTACCTATATCAATCTATGAGTAGTTCTCATTTCCAGGTACAAATGATGGGCGCATTTGTCCCAGAATAAAATATGAAGCAGTCCATAGCAAATTTCATATAACAATCAACATGTAAATCGTGTTTCATTTACGTATGTAGAGTAATGGTATGTTTAGTATTCGATTTTTATTTTGGAAAGTCATAATTATGCGAGTTATTTACTACAACGATTTTGCTGCAAGGTCATGCTGTGACCTTAACCTTCAAGGTAGCAACCCAAATGTTGCATGTGACACGTATGGTGATCATCTCTGTGAAATAGTAGCAAAATCCCCTCTTCAAGTAACGAAGTTATGGGCCGGATACGATTTTGCTGCAAGGTCAAGCTGTGACCTTGACCTTCAAGGTAGCGACTCAAATTTGCGCGCGACACGTCGTTTCAATATGGTGATCATTTCTGTGAAATAGTTTTAAAATCCGACTTCAAATAACAAAGTAATGGGCCGGACACGAATTCGGGACGTACGGACTGACGGACGTACGGACAACCCGACGACTATATGCTCCCCCCCCCCCCGAAGAAATTTTTTGGGGAGGATAAAAATACCTCATCATTTTATGTCACTTTCACATGCTTTTATTCATACATGATTACAGGATGAATGTAGAAAATTAGCCAAGCGATCAATGGTTCAGAAATTTTTATCTGCCCTAACCCAGACCTATCTGAATGAAAGCCAGAAATAAGAATCACCACTCTTGCTGAGGGGTGTGGGTTCCTTAATAAGAATTTCACAATCAGCAAAGCCAGATTTCCTGTGCTTTTAAATTACGCCATTGACCAAACCACACCGTCATCGGTCAAGGAGGCATTTTCAGCAACAGAGATCTGCCTACTTAACTAACATGACATTGACAAGAGCCAGCTTGTGCCAGACTCTTTCAGGCAACCATCTTCTGAGGAAACACAGGAAGGTAATTACTTAGTTCCTTTTATCTAAAATAGATAAATACAGAATCCCTAAAGAAAGCCCAACACGGCAAAATTGAAAATGTTGCAGGCTCGGTTTGATTGAGCCTGTTCATGGACGGTACTGGAAAGTGCAAGTTACCGTCCACGCCCCCTAGCACCGGCTTAAGCAGAATTCAACATTTAAACGTGAAATAGTAAAATTTTGAATTTAGAAACATCCGCAGATGAACTGATTTGTAGCTCATGATATACATTTGTATTTAACTAGCAAGTACTATTTAGAATAGATAAATACAGAATCCCTCAAGAAAGCCCAACACAGCAAAATTGAAAATGTTGCAGGCTCGGTTTGATTGAGCCTGTTCATGGACGGTACTGGAAAGTGCAAGTTATCGTCCACGACCCCTAGCACCGGCTTAAGCAGAATTCAACATTTAAACATGAAATAGTAAAATTTTAAATTTAGAAACATCCGCAGATGTGTTCATACGGCGGTCATCATGGAACCTTCAATGTGACACTTCCGTGTCATTCCATGAAAAGCGGCGTATGGTCCCCAAGTAATAAAAAGCGTGTGCCCTAAACGAGAAAACAATGGGCGGAAATAAATAAAATGGAATTTGAAAGGGGATCAGAGGTTATGAAATATGATAAACAAGATCAACAAGGAAAGGCGGCGTTCAATGAACGCAACCCCAATATGACACAGCCACAAGAACCAGTGGCAAGGAGCCCAGGCGGACCCCTAACAAAAACAGGACAGGGCAACGACACGTTAATCATTAAATGATAAATAATTAGTAACTGATTAGGAATTCAAAAGAAAATAATAATAGGCCACAAAGGGGAAGGGGACAGAAGACCGGGGGAAGGGGGGGGGGGGTAATCAAAGAAATAAAAACTAGAGGCAATGGGGAAGATACTTACCGTAGACGAGAAAACAACAAGGGACACAAGCAAAAGTGTCACCAAAACAGTATGAAACAACATAGACATACATCTGAGGAACACAGTGGGGCGCCGCCTTGGAACGGTCAGCAGCATAATAATGACTGCTGGGGAGTTTAAACCGGTTAATGGTGCACCAAACCTCGCTCTTAGCCCCACCATGTTCCTATGAAGCCTGCGTATCACAGATAAAGTTTTGCATAGATTATGTGACTAAAACAGAGATTTCTTGCAGGCACGGTCTGTGTATGCAATATTTAACTTGTTATCCTCCCTTTGGTCTTGTTCTGTCAGAACAGAGTGATGAACACTATAAGATTGTTGATGATTCCCTTGCTTTTCACCTTGCAAATCATCCAGAACATCCATTTCATCATCATCACTTCATTTGTGATCAGTTGCAATATCACAAACACAGAGATATTGAATTGTAGTTTTGAGGAAAGCAATTTCTTTATGCATTTAGTCTTTTCTTTGACTTGAAGCCTTGTAACTTTCTGCTCCAAGTCAAAAAATATAATAAACAAGATCATCAAGGAAGGGTGAACGCATCCCCCACATGTCCATGTATGTTTGTCTTTCGCCATGATAGTCCTTTGTTGTTTCTGAATTAGCTTTGTCTGCAGTTTAGCTTGTCTTGTAAGTCTAATTGTTTTTTGAATCCCATGCTGCACATTTGATGGTCTTTCTTTATTAGGTGATAATCTATAAGCTGTAAGCAGGTTTCAGTGTCAGATAAGTTTGAGATGATGCTGTAAATACAAGTTTTTTTGAGCGATGTGTTGAGTACTGGTTTGTTTATCTTGTGCTTGCTTGAGTGTCATGAAAAGTGCTTTTAATAGTTAATGAAGTAGATGACCTTGGTGGACATTTATGCTCAATAACAGCATTTCACACGGCCGAATTACTATTTATTTTCAGAGATTTCAAAGGACTGTTAAAGTCACTGGGCTATTGTGAATGTGATTAAATTTGTCTTTTCCGGCCATTTTCTGCAGTTAAAATGAGAAGTTCTATTACTCTGAAAGTTTGAGCAAAATAGAATTAAGTGTTATATAAATTGAAATGGATTGTAGGTTATTGTTGTGTATACATATTAGATGGTATTTTTAGATTCTTGTATTTTGCCTTTTTCAATTAGGGTGGTTCCAGTATTCCTACTTGTATACTGTATAACCGCCTCCGTGGTCGAGGGGTTAGAGTCGATGACTTCTAATCCAGTTACCTCTCTGGCGTGGGTTCGATCCCCGGGATATGCTTTGGTAGTTAACCACGAAGGAAGGTAGTCTAGTAATGGTGTAACTCTCCAGGAACGATGGTTAGGAAACTACCCGCCTATATGACATGAAACAAACAAACAAATATAATCACCCTTATATATGTTGCCTGCATTTTAAAAAACAAGAATAAAGATCAACAAGGCAAAGGCAACGTTCACAGGACGCGGCCCCCAACAAACTCAAAAAACTAGAGCGGACATAAGGGCGAAAGGAATGGGACATGTAATGTGAAATAATATCAACTAAATTGGCCCATAAGGGAATTAAAGGGATAAGGGCTGTAATTTTCAATCAGTTATTTGCTTATTTTGTATTCCTTATCAGTTACAAATTATCATTGTAGTGTTTAGCCTATCCGTGCTCTGCCTTGTGCCCTGTCCTGGTTTTGCCTGGGGTCCGCCTGGGCTCCTTGCCACTGGTTCTTGTTGCTGGGTCATGCGGGGGTTGCGATCATTGAACACCACCTTTCCCTGTTGATCTTGTTTATCATAATTATTTGATGCAAAGTACTACCAAGTCCCATATGTTTTGGTGTCCATTTCTTTCCTCCACTCACACAATACACCATATATTGAGCTTAGCTTAACACTATACTGCGAATTGCATTGTCACTGCCAATATTTTGTTATCTTCAAAAAACGTCTTGCCCACCGAAAATAAGGCGAAATGGCATGTACAAACTCTCCTGTACACACGCAACTGCATTATCCCCACTCACTGACATTCCTTTATGACCTGATACACTGCAAACTTGAAAAGCAACATGTACAAGATAAAGAAATATGTCTTCTGTAGGCCTATATACAGGAAATGGTGTGGGAAGCTCTCCGTCATCTTGATTTTCATCTGTGAACTTTGAGTTCCTGGTCAGTTGCAAATTATTTATCATTTAAGGATTAACCTGTCCGTGCTCTGTCTTTGCCCTGTCCTGTTTTTGTTTGGGGTCCGCCTGGGCTCCTTGCCGTTGGTTCTTGTTGCTGGGTCGTGTGGGGGTTGCGTTCATTGAACGCCGCCTTTCCTTTTTGATCTTGTTTATCATATTTTAGATACAGTATCGTTTACAAATTTTGTTGGAATCAGTATAGTATTTCTTTTTTGAATGTCTTTATTAAGTGGCTGATAAAAATCATACACATCACTCAGTTCTCATTGTAACTTGTCTTTAAATGTTCCTCTTCTACTCAAGTAAGATTGTGGAATGATTGTACTTGTGTCATCAGCTAACGTCTTATACCTTTCCCATACAGCAGGGAGTTCAAGGACATATCCTTTGTTTGATGCTTGCCGTAGTTCTGAGCAGAGCCACATCATTGCTATGTCTTTGTTTTCTAAATTTTGTTCTTTTTTAGTTGACATTTTGCGGATAAACAGACCAAGTGATATTTTGCTTCGGCTGCTGTTAAGTCAATAACACCACCTAATCTGATTCGCATGATGTAGTCCATTTCGGCTGAGATGATTATCTGGTCACTTAAACCTTTTGTCATCACTGATCTTAATGCTATATTTGGTTTCTCCTTTTGACAGAACATGCGTAAGTTCGAGTTTGTATGGCTTTTCTTAATGATGGACTTACAGGTCTGCATTTAGGTATAGGAAATGTATTGGCTGTTTTATTTTCTGACCTTGTCTGTAAACGCTGAATTTTGTTTTTGTCTGTGAATACTGTATAGCAAGACTTATACCACACAAAACTGTGTTGCACATCAGTTTTAAAACAAGTTTCCAATCTTTCAATTATTTCAGTATTATTTACCTTCCTCCGTTCTAAACTACCAAAGCATCTCACGGGGATCGAACCCACGTCTGAGGGGTAACTGGATTAGAAGTCATCGACTCTAACCCCTCGACCACGGAGGCGGTCTTTTAAGACATGCATCTTAATGGTTTGTTTTCATTTCGTTTTAAAGAGACAGAATATGCACAGGTCTAGGTTGTCACAATATGTCCTCTTTAGAGATGTAACTTGTTCCATTATTACTACAGACCTGAAATTTTAACAAAAACATTCATAAAATTATGGTATAGTTCATTACAAAAGTCTTACATTTAGAGACGAATAAACAACATATCTTAATATGAATAATTTTGATTGACTCATATTCTGTCAGTTAGTCAGAAAGTAAATGGTAAATTGTCATGATTTCATGCATCATGAACACAAGATACAATGATAAAAATATCACATTGTAAATTTCTATTATTATATTTCCAAATATTTAATGTACTTATGAAATCTAAACAGTTTTCAATTTGAACATTTAAATGTCACGGAAATATTTTACAATTACAATTGATAAAACTTTGATTTAAATTAATAAATTCACAGCAATTTATAATCAAATTACCATTCATAATGTCAATAAGAGATCAATTTTAATGATTTACTTATCAAGTTTGATTTATTATTTGTATATTGATAAAATACACATTATTGTTTTTAAATTTGTCATCTGCACAAAAGTGTATCCAAATGTAAGGGGGACAAATTATACATTTACCTTTTGTTGTATCAGGTTCTTTTATCTTGAATATCTTCATGTAATTATTCACATTGTAGATAGATATTTAGGTTCCTTGATGTATATGATAAGTAATGGAGAATATATCATTATGTGTCTCTATTGCAAGACATTAGGTCTTGATATAGATGATATTACATGTATATCATATCATCACCAATTATGATATTAGATATCCGAAAAAGAAGAATGGTTAATATAATCATTTAGCTATATTGTATAAGTTATATTGGCCAAATAATTATTTCATTTTTACATTCTAAAGCTTGTTGTTTTTATGTAACCAGAAGTATAGAATGCATGTTTATGGGACAAAAATGTCGGCCATCTTGGATTTTTTGGCCATATTGGATTTTAAATCTGCTCTAGTTCAGTTTTTGAATTCACATTTACTTACATTTTGCTTTTTGACAGATTTCAGGTTTTTCTATGTGTCCAAGTATTAGTTTGATATACTATCCAAATATGACACGCACTTTTGGCCGTCATCCTAGTGGTCTCCTTAAATGGCCAGATAAATGGTCAAGATCAAATTTTTCAGTTAAGTATCCACCTTTATCGAATTCAGCAGACTCAAAACAGGTAAAAAACATCCTGAAACCACTTGTTCTACAAAATGCCTCTAGCATCTTGCAGAGGGCTTATTTCTGAAAATCAGTCCTGTCTATATAACTGGATTTCTATCACCCTAGACGATGTACATACAAGTAAATAAAAATAAAATTTTCTGCCATTCATTGTAACATATCACCAGTTTATACTTTATGTGGGGAAAATGTTCCCACCTCCGTGTATTTCATTTCCTCTTTTACTTTTAAGTACATGTCTGTACGTGTCGTCCCTTCGAGGGATTTTCCTTGATGATCTTGTTTATCATATTTTTTGACATTATTGGAAGATAGATAGGTCTAATAAATATATATATATTTCTGTTCCAGTTATGGGAAAACGATATAATGAGGAAAATCTGAAAGAGGCTGTTTCTACAGTGAAGCAGAAACGAATGAACATTTCACAGGCCGCTAAGGAAAACAGAAATCCGAGAACCACCGTAATGGACCATCTTAGAGAAAGGGTTAATAGCTCAAATTGTGGACGAAAGGTAGACCTTCATGAAGTAGATGAAAACGCATTGGTGACTTTCATTAAGTATATGTCTGATCATGGCTTTCCAATGTCCATGAATACGATACGATGTTACATAAGAGAGATACATACTACGGAGATCTGGTTATTAATTGCCAATTACATTTTACAAAATCTCGGACAAAATCCCAGACAAAATGAATTCTATACGTAATTATTATAACTGTAAAAAAATAAAGGAAACAAGAGCACATATATTTTAATGTTGTTCTTGATTTTTGTGTCGCCTCTACGGAGTAGTGGCGACATATAGGGATCACTTCTCCGTCGTCTGTCTGTCTGTCTGTCCGTCCGTCCGTCACAAAACTTGTCCGGACTACTGCTCATAAACTACTGGTGCAATTTCATCCAAACTTTACAGGAATGATCAGTACCAAGTCTAGTTGTGCATATTGTCAGCATTTTCCGGTTCAATGATTTTTGTCAGAGTTATGGCCCTTTAATAATTTTTAATTTTAAAGTTTGTCCGGACTACTTCTCTTATACCACTAATGCAATTTCAATGAAACTTTACAGGATTGATCTGTAGCTCAAGTCCTTGCGCATATTGCACGGGTTTTCCGGTTGAATGATTTTTGGCCGAGTTATGGCCCTTTGACAAAAAGGTGTTTTTTTCTGTGTGTTGCCAGATACACAAAAGCTTGTCCGGACTACTCCTCATAAACTACTGGTGCAATTTCATCCAAACTTTACAGGAATGATCAGTACCAAGTCTAGTTGTGCATATTGTCAGCATTTTCCGGTTCAATGATTTTTGTCAGAGTTATGGCCCTTTAATAATTTTTAATTTTAAAGTTTGTCCGGACTACTCTTATACCACTAATGCAATTTCAATGAAACTTTACAGGATTGATCTGTAGCTCAAGTCCTTGCGCATATTGCACGGGTTTTCCGGTTGAATGATTTTTGGCCGAGTTATGGCCCTTTGATAAAAAGGTGTTTTTTTCTTTGTGTTGCCAGATACGCAAAAGCTTGTCCGGACTACTCCTCATAAACTAGTCTATTGGTGCAATTTTATCCAAACTTTACAGGAATGATCAGTACCAAGTCTAGTTGTGCACTGTCCGTCTGTCTGTCACAAAAGTTGTCCCAAAATGAATTTGGCCATCATGAGGCGACACATGTGATTACTGATCGCTCTTGTGTGAAATTGGTCTAAAATTTAATTACTTAATTTTTTTTTGACAAACTGACGCCTAGAAGAGATGTTCTGAAATGTGCGCGCTTTGATTGAATTCCGAGTTTACCTATATCAATCTATGAGTAGTTCTCATTTCCAGGTACAAATGATGGGCGCATTTGTCCCAGAATAAAATATGAAGCAGTCCATAGCAAATTTCATATAACAATCAACATGTAAATCGTGTTTCAATTACGTATGTAGAGTAATGGTGTGTTTAGTATTCGATTTTTATTTTGGAAAGTCATAATTATGCGAGTTATTTACTACAACGATTTTGCTGCAAGGTCATGCTGTGACCTTAACCTTCAAGGTAGCAACCCAAATGTTGCATGTGACACGTCGATTCAATATGGTGATCATCTCTGTGAAATAGTAGCAAAATCCTACTTCAAGTAACGAAGTTATGGGCCGGATACGATTTTGCTGCAAGGTCAAGCTGTGACCTTGACCTTCAAGGTAGCGACTCAAATTTGCGCGCGACACGTCGTTTCAATATGGTGATCATTTCTGTGAAATAGTTTTAAAATCCGACTTCAAATAACAAAGTAATGGGCCGGACACGAATTCGGGACGTACGGACTGACGGACGTACGGACAACCCGACGACTATATGCTCCCCCCCCCCCCCGAAGAAATTTTTTGGGGAGGATAAAAATACCTCATCATTTTATGATATGTGAACTTACTTTCACATGCTTTTATTCATACATGATTACAGGATGAATGTAGAAAATTAGCCAAGCGATCAATGGTTTCAGAAATTTTATCTGCCCTAACCCAGACCTATCTGAATGCAAGCCGGAACATAAGAATCACCACTCTTGCTGAGGGGTGTGGGTTCCTTAATAAGAATTTCACAATCAGCAAAGCCAGATTTCCTGTGCTTTTAAATTACGCCATTGACCAAACCACACCGTCATCGGTCAAGGAGGCATTTTCAGCAACAGAGATCTGCCTACTTAACTAACATGACATTGACAAGAGCCAGCTTGTGCCAGACTCTTTCAAGCAACCATCTTCTGAGGAAACACAGGAAGGTAATTACTTAGTTCCTTTTATCTAAGATAGATAAATACAGAATCCCTAAAGAAAGCCCAACACGGCAAAATTGAAAATGTTGCAGGCTCGGTTTGATTGAGCCTGTTCATGGACGGTACTGGAAAGTGCAAGTTACCGTCCACGCCCCCTAGCACCGGCTTAAGCAGAATTCAACATTTAAACGTGAAATAGTAAAATTTTGAATTTAGAAACATCCGCAGATGAACTGATTTGTAGCTCATGATATACATTTGTATTTAACTAGCAAGTAATATTTAGAATAGATAAATACAGAATCCCTCAAGAAAGCCCAACACAGCAAAATTAAAAATGTTGCAGGCTCGGTTTGATTGAGCCTGTTCATGGACGGTACTGGAAAGTGCAAGTTACCGTCCACGACCCCTAGCACCGGCTTAAGCAGAATTCAACATTTAAACATGAAATAGTAAAATTTTAAATTTAGAAACATCCGCAGATGTGTTCATACGGCGGTCATCATGGAACCTTCAATGTGACACTTCCGTGCCATTCCATGAAAAGCGGCGTATGGTCCCCAAGTAATAAAAAGCGTGTGCCCTAAACGAGAAAACAATGGGCGGAAATAAATAAAATGGAATTTTGAAAGGGGATCAGAGGTTATGAAATAGATAAATAATATGAATAGATAAATACAGAGTCCCTAAAGAAAGCCCAACACGGCAAAATTGAAAATGTTGCAGGCTCGGTTTGATTGAGCCTGTTCATGGACGGTACTGGAAAGTGCAAGTTACCGTCCACGCCCCCTAGCACCGGCTTAAGCAGAATTCAACATTTAAACGTGAAATAGTAAAATTTTGAATTTAGAAACATCCGCAGATGTGTTCATACGGCGGTTATCATGGAACCTTCAATGTGACTCTTCCGTGCCATTCCATGAAAAGCGGCGTATGGTCCCCAAGTAATAAAAAGCGTGTGCCCTAAACGAGAAAACAATGGGCGGAACTAAATAAAATGGAATTTTGAAAGGGGATCAGAGGTTATGAAGCCTGCGTATCACAGATAAGACGTCAAAAGACAAATATAAAAAGCAGGCAACATATCCTAAGGGTGATTCAACATTATTCAAGTAGGAATATTGGAACCACCCAACTAGAAAATGCCGAAAAGTTGAAACTAAAAATACCACAAGCACAACAATAATGTCGTGCTGAACGATCTTCAAGGATCGGAAATATAACATCATTGATTAAATGTACGGGGAGACTTTTTACAGCCGCCACACGGCACAAATAACACGGATGTGATCATTAAATAGATAAATACAGAGTCCCTAAAGAAAGCCCAACACGGCAAAATTAAAAATGTTGCAGGCTCGGTTTGATTGAGCCTGTTCATGGACGGTACTGGAAAGTGCAAGTTACCGTCCACGCCCCCTAGCACCGGCTTAAGCAGAATTCAACATTTAAACGTGAAATAGTAAAATTTTGAATTTAGAAACATCCGCAGATGTGTTCATACGGCGGTTATCATGGAACCTTCAATGTGACACTTCCGTGCCATTCCATGAAAAGCGGCGTATGGTCCCCAAGTAATAAAAAGCGTGTGCCCTAAACGAGAAAACAATGGGCGGAACTAAATAAAATGGAATTTTGAAAGGGGATCAGAGGTTATGAAGCCTGCGTATCACAGATAAGACGTCAAAAGACAAATATAAAAAGCAGGCAACATATCCTAAGGGTGATTCAACATTATTCAAGTAGGAATATTGGAACCACCCAACTAGAAAATGCCGAAAAGTTGAAACTAAAAATACCACAAGCACAACAATAATGTCGTGCTGAACGATCTTCAAGGATCGGAAATATAACATCATTGATTAAATGTACGGGGAGACTTTTTACAGCCGCCACACGGCACAAATAACACGGATGTGATCATTAAATAGATAAATACAGAGTCCCTAAAGAAAGCCTGCGTATCACAGATAAAGTTTTGCATAGATTATGTGAGTAAAACAGAGATTTCTTGCAGGCACGGTCTGTGTATGCAATATTTAACTTGTTATCCTCCCTTTGGTCTTGTTCTGTCAGAACAGAGTGATGAACACTATAAGATTGTTGATGATTCCCTTGCTTTTCACCTTGCAAATCATCCAGAACATCCATTTCATCATCATCACTTCATTTGTGATCAGTTGCAATATCACAAACACAAAGATATTGAATTGTAGTTTTGAGGAAAGCAATTTCTTTATGCATTTAGTCTTTTCTTTGACTTGAAGCCTTGTAACTTTCTGCTCCAAGTCAAAAAATATAATAAACAAGATCATCAAGGAAGGGTGAACGCAACCCCCACATGTCCATGTATGTTTGTCTTTCGCCATGATAGTCCTTTGTTGTTTCTGAATTAGCTTTGTCTGCAGTTTAGCTTGTCTTGTAAGTCTAATTGTTTTTTTGAATCCCATGCTGCACATTTGATGGTCTTTCTTTATTAGGTGATAATCTATAAGCTGTAAGCAGGTTTCAGTGTCAGATAAGTTGAGATGATGCTGTAAATACAAGTTTTTTTGAGCGATGTGTTGAGTACAGATTTTTTTACCTTGTGCTTGCTTGAGTGTCATGAAAAGTGCTTGTAATAGTTGATGAAATAGATAAATACAGAATCCCTAAAGAAAGCCCAAAGAAAGCCCAACACGGCAAAATTGAAAATGTAGAAATTAGAGAAGTAGATGAAGACCTTGGTGGACATTTATGCTCAATAAGAGCATTTCACACAGCAGAATTACTATCTATTATTTCAGAGATTTCAAAGGACTGTTAAAGTCACTGGGCTATTGTGAATGTGATTAAATTTGTCTTTTCCGGCCATTTTCTGCAGTTAAAATGAGAAGTTCTATTACTCTGAAAGTTTGAGCAAAATAGAATTAAGTGTTATATAAATTGAAATGGATTGTAGGTTATTGTTGTGTATACATATTAGATGTATTTTTAGATTCTTGTATTTTGCCTTTTTCAATTAGGGTGGTTCCAGTATTCCTACTTGTATACTGTATAACCGCCTCCGTGGTCGAGGGGTTAGAGTCGATGACTTCTAATCCAGTTACCTCTCTGGCGTGGGTTCGATCCCCGGGATATGCTTTGGTAGTTAACCACGAAGGGTAGTCTAGTAATGGTGTAACTCTCCAGGAACGATGGTTAGGAAACTACCCGCCTATATGACATGAAACAAGCAAACAAATATAATCACCCTTATATATGTTGCCTGCATTTTAAAAAACAAGAATAAAGATCAACAAGGCAAAGGCAACGTTCACAGGACGCGGCCCCCAACAAACTCAAAAAACTAGAGCGGACATAAGGGCGAAAGGAATGGGACATGTAATGTGAAATAATATCAACTAAATTGGCCCATAAGGGAATTAAAGGGATAAGGGCTGTAATGGTGAAAAGGTGGGGGGGGGGTAAATTTGTCTTTTGACGTAATTTTGTGATATCATGCAGGCTTCATTACATGAAAATTAAAGACTTCTGAGTAATGAGTTTAATGAGTTTATTATCACATGCCGAACAGGATTTTTTCTGTTCTCGTAAGTCATTGAATAGATAAATATAGTCATTGAAACCTAGGTCGAATAGATTTAGTTTGTATTTTAAGGTAAACTCATTTAAATCTACACATTGGTATTTATATATTTATACTGCACGTTTGTAACGTCGCTTTTCATTGGATAATCGTGACGTATATACGTATAGTTTTATATACACGGCTACTGTCGATTCATTAAGAAATCCTACTTTTTTCACTAAAAAATGATGCGTGCTGTATTATAAATTCGCTATAAAGATTGTTGACAGGATATATGGCCGTATATAAACGGCTGTTTGCAATATAACACTCGCCTAGCGGCTCGGGTTATATTTACAAACAGCCGTTATATAGGGCCATATAACCTGTCAACAATCTTTATAACTATAACTAATAATATATCTATTCTAAGTACATTGTTGTAGAATTATGCAAGGTTTGAGTTTAAATACGTAGGAATGCAATCACAAAGGACGATAGGCCCAAGTGATTAATTACAAAGCATTTGAACGAAAATCCGTGCATGATTATACCACAATGCACGAAAAATTAATATCTATTTCCATTTTAACACGTCAGGAAAAAAATATAAAGTTGGACTTTATGTTTGGTGGTTAAATCTGTTTTCGCCTCACAGTTTCCAATACAAACGTTCTTTAAAGACTGCTTCAGTCTGTTAAAAAAACTGTCTTTATGTCAGAAGTTTGTAGAAACATTTTGAGAATAATGAACTTTGAAAAACGTTGATAAAATTTTAGTGTGTTTATTTTATTGTATTTAATATTTTTCAAGCGAAATACAGGTTGTTTGTAATGAACTAAAAGTAAAATTTAACTGGTTTGCGCCATTGAAATAACTTGTTTTGACTATTATAAAATGGCTGTTATAAAATACAAAGGAAGGAAAATAGAACGGCGAGTGCATTTTTGTGAAAAATATCACACTTTTGGCCTTCTTTGTTTATAAGAGAAATTTCCGATAGTGTAAGAATATCTATTTGATTGCGGGCGCAAATTGATACATTCATAGATTTGTTATCATATTTATTCAATACAGAATCTTTAAGTAAAATGTTTTTATTGATGGAAGTCAGAATTCGAAAAGATTGTCTTAAATCATTAGATCTTTAAACATAGCATTCTTCAATTTATCTCCTCTAATCAAAGTATGAAACATTAAAACATTGCTTGCCATTATTTAACAGGGAATTTAAACGATAAAATCAAAGATCAGAGGAAACCTTAACAAGAATGAGATAACCTTTAAAAAAAAAAACCTTAAACAAAATAGAAAGAAATTAACTTCATTAAAATATCCTAGCATATCTGCTTAGTATGTTTTGTTCTTGAAAATTCAGAATTCTTTTTGGTACTACCATTAGCTGACACACTGTCACATGTTTTGTATAGAAATACCTCTGAAATACCAGGAAACATAACAAAACATTTATGCAATGAAAATAAATACATCTTTTAAACGTTTGAAAATAACATCAAATATGGATAATTCTATCATTATATCAATTTCTCTAAATTACAAGTGTTTGGGCTAAGTCGGCACTTAATCTGTTCAGCTCTTGTGGTAATACATATACTACAAATATAAAATTCAATTATTTGTTAATGCTTATTAAGAAAGATTCCTTTAAAATTAAATCGATAATGAGAATGTAGATTGATAATTAAATATTGCGAATCGTGAGATAATAGCAAAATCATTTCAATAGGGTTAATATCGTTTGATCGCAACTGATAATGAATTTGTTTATATGAAAAGAAGCAGATATCTAAATTCATCAACGTTGTACTTTTTCTAGTAGTTGTGTCCAAACGTGTATAGAAAGTATACGAAAATCAAACACATAATTATATAGAATAAACAATTTAAACGTTTATTCAATGACAAACGGTTGACACATTATATATCACTTAGTTGCCTGGAAAACAATCAGAATGTATATGTCAAAAGTCCCATGGCGCGAAAAAATGATAATTTTGCAGACTCGATTTCATTGACCCCTTTCATAAATAACTTTGAATGCAAACTTTGTCTTTGTTTCCTTAGCATCATCTTTAAAGGGACGAAATATCGAAAGTTGTGTTAATTAGACATTGTGTAAATTAAAAATTTAAAACACACACCGAATATGTATTTGTATGACGGTGATCATAGAACATTGGTATATAATCACAAAGACAATTATTAATTCTGGCAGCATTTAAATGTAGTACCAATACCAAAATATACGCAACAGTAATAAAAGTACAGCTTTGCATGTCGGCATACATCTGCACCAAACTTGCCATGTCTATTATTATTTTATATCTTATTTAATGTCGAATCATTATATCCTTTTATAAATCCAAACCCTTTTGCAACATGAACTTACTTACAGTGAATTTTATAGCAAAGAAGATAAAAAAGAAATCAGTTGTACTCTACCGTTTGCGGTTTATTGGTGTAAATGAAGTACAATGTTGATATGAACAAACGAATTAGTTGTAACACCACTATGCAGTTAATTGTTGCGGAACGAGTATAATGTACATAAAATTAAGTCGTAAAGGTAATTAACCACTTGTTCTTGATGCATATGTTTAGTACGAAGCTACTAGCTTGCACTCGCTCACAAAACTATGATTATGGTAAAGATGCAAAATATACAAAATATCGCGAACGACTCATTTATGATTTAGGAATTTGGCATACCGGAATATCGGAATTAACTAGTGGCTCGATATTTTAAAAGTAAGACATCGAACGCTGAGCTGAAATTTTTAAAATGAAGGTAGAACTATTATAAAAACCATCCATTTAATTGCAGAAATAATTAATTATTTATTTTCACCATAAAATATGGTAAACAAGATCAACAAGGAAAGGCGGCGTTCAATGAACGCAACCCCAATACCATCCAGCAACAAGAACCAGTGGCGAGGAGCTCAGGTGGACCCCAAACAAAAACAGGACGGGGCACAAGACTGAGCACGGACAGGTTATACACTAAAATGATAAATAATTTGTAACT
Organism: Ruditapes philippinarum; assembly: GCF_026571515.1. NCBI lineage: Eukaryota > Metazoa > Mollusca > Bivalvia > Venerida > Veneridae > Ruditapes > Ruditapes philippinarum. The sequence goes on from NW_026857258.1 coordinate 70,698, forward strand.
GATAAGGAATTCAAAGAGAACAAATAAATGATTGAATAATAGGAAATAATTTAAAACTGATAAGGAATTCAAAGAAAACAAATACATGATTGAATAATAGGCCCACAAAGTCAAAGGGCACAGAGAAAGGGGACAGGAGGGGGGAAGGGGGTATAAAAATCAAAGAAACAAAAACTAGGGGCAAAGGGGAAGATACTTACTGTAGACGAGAAAAAACAAGGGACACCAGCAAAAGTGTCACTAAAACAGTATGAAACAACATAAAGAAAATCTGGGTATAAAAATATAATAAAGTGGAAATAAATATAAACCATTAGTCTATGAAGGCAAGACATGGAGAGGGACACCAACACTGAACGCCGAACAATCCCTTGAGGATGAAAATATAACAACATTTATTGCATGTACGGGGAGACTTTTTACCGCCGCCACACGGCACAAACAACACGGTTGTGAGCCTAAAATATGATAAACAAGATCAACAAGGAAATCCATCTCTGTCACATCAATTACGATACTGAAAGAATATTTTATTGTTTAGAAAACGTTTCATAATTTAATAATGGATAAGCTGTAGCTAACTGACAAAGAAAATTTAATCTTTGTAATCCTTAAGACTTTTCGTAAGATAATATACATGTTTATGACATAACAAACTACTACAGCAGTATCGTGCAGACCTTAGAAAAAACTACCAAATAAAGAACTGACATTTAACGTTGCCCTGGCGAATAAGGCTGATCCGCAGATACTGACATGTGTGGGGCAGAATGTATTAGAAGCAAGGGCAGTAAAACACTATAAAACAACCATTGAAAATACAGGTGAGTTTGTGTCGAAAAGTTAAGAGATATGTTACGTTTATTACTCATCATCGACGATGTCGACAATTCCTAGCAGAATATAAAGATATTAAATAAAGTATCCAAATAATCGGCAACAATACCATTTAGTCATTTCATGTATCAATACAATACAAAACACGGCTGTAAAATCTGAAATAAGTATATCATCAGAAAACGCTCCCTTAAACGGGTAACTTGTTTAATCGGCAATCCAATGCAAACCAATCCTGATGTTTGAAATTGGGAGATCGTTCGTGAGAAATTTCATTAAAAGCAATAACTGTCGGATCTGTCAATTTACTTTTAAGATCATTGTATTGATGTCTATGTTTACCATACTGTTCGCTTGAAATCATGTAGCATACGATATAACTTTCAAAACTAGACTATTAGTATAGATACTCAAACATGAATTTCGATAAATGGTAAATGATACAGTTTATTCGTCACACCTTTAAGTCGGCAAATGAAAAAGATTAAAAGTTTGTGAGTGAATAATTAATAATTATAAAGTTGACATTAGTAAACATTTTAGTAAGCGTTTTGTCACTCACTTTAACACAAAGCTTAGACGTTTTGTAAGCATTAAATGTAGTATAAATGTTATATAATTCCGTTTTTTTTTCATTGTAGACCTATCATACTTAACATAAGATGTTAAAAAATAAATATAGAAAATTTTGCATTAAAGAAAACATTAAGTTATTTCACTTCAAAAAGGAAAGGTAATCTTGTTATCAAAGTTCACATTTCTATAAATAAATTGAAGAATAAATATATTATTCCAAAAGATTTCGGTTAAGTTCTCTAAGATAAAACCGCTGTTGTTTATATGTTTCCTGAATACAATCTACATTCCTGTAATATTGTATTTACATGCCAATTTGGCAGAATGCAAAATGTACTCTGCATATTGAGTGCATTTCTATTAACTTTGATAATACGAAATATTGTTGACTATAGTTAAGAATTAATACAAATACCTTCTGAGAGTTATTACTTTGTTTATTTGTTGTTTCTTTTCTAAACGCCAACAGCGTGATCACCGTGTGTCTCAGGGTAGTACACTGGCTTACACTTTTTGAGGTCAACTATTTAATGTCAGATTATACAAATTTAAATAAAAACTTAAAAAAACATGGCAACAGAAAATGGTTAAGAAGTTTCAAAGTAAAAAAAAACACAATGTTTTTAGTTCTATCGATTACGGAAACATCATACCGCGAACATCGCATACACGTATCTTATTCCGGAAGTTCGATTGTTGATAAAGCTAAATTCTAAAAAAAAGTTGTATTTAATTAAAAACAGAACTTTCCGAAAAATAAAAAGTCATGAACTAAATGTCTTAAATTTTAAATTTATTTTAAGATTTTATCTAATACGAACTATGGTTCAAATTCCTCCTATTAATTAAAATTATACAGAAATTTGATTCGGTCTAAATTAGTTCTATAGTTTATGGTTGAGCTAGGATATCGTATTTACAAAAGCTTTTTTACTATACATCACGTAGACCTATGTTTAGCCTTAGCACATTTCGTATCACGCAAGTAGAAAGTCTTAATGTTAAAGCAAGATAACCGTCCCTCTATCTTCTTCAAAAAACGTCCCTTCAGTATGCATCTTTAGTATCGTCAAAAAGGAACAATGCCGTCAGGAAAGTAATTTTTCAATTAAATAGTGGTGGATTATATGTCAAACAAACACAAAAACAAAATAAAATAAATCCACTAGACCTATAGTAAAAGATAGTTTAGAAACACTGATTTCGACATAAACCCAAAACATACTATTTAAAATGAACTTATAATTCTCAAGAACTTTATCCCCGTCGTTTTTATCCTGGTGAACGTTTTGAAGAGCTGTTTTCAAAAGAACATAAATATAATATAAATAAATATAATTATATATACATTTACTAGGGCGGTTCACATAATGGTTGCAGAGTTTGTGCATCCGTCTTTGAAAATCATTTTACATCTAAAATCGACAACCTGATAATGCATCTATCTTTCCTGCTGAAACAGATCCATTGATTCTGCCTTATCATACGTTGCACAGCATAGCTGTAATAGATTTGTGATTTTTAGATTTACTCTCTGTTTTATTATCCATTTAAACTCGAAAAACCGATGATGTGAAGAGTACGATTTATTAAGGTTTTAAAAAGTAAGTCAGTCAAATTATGAAATAAAAAAGCATATACTTTAGCTAAAGAATTATTAAATATTCAACCAGTAGACTTATTGTTACCATAAGTGATTTTAACCTTCTATTAGTAAACTTATATCACCTTAATGAAAATGGAAATCAAATTTGGTGAGAGCTGTTTTTTTACAAACTGCATGTTATCAACCACTCTCTTGATAAATCACCATCTTCATCACTTTCTTACTATTATGATCAAGTTGGTCTTCTTTGATGTCGAATTCTACACACAAACTTCACATATTTTCATCTTTACATGAGACAATGATCAATCTTGTGTAGCTTACAATAGATATTTCACTTTCATGCATGTCTTTTCTAGCAACCTGTGTTCTTGCACGGGTATTTTATAGGATTTATTGAGTAGATATACTTACAATTATTTTCGGTTTTAGTTGCATTTGAAACTGAAAAAAGTAAAGAATAGAATTTTATGATACTGAGAAAGATGCATGTACCTAATATAATGCGATAAAAGGTAAGTGCAAATGCAAAGGGCAACAAATATCACTTTTCGAAGCTTATGTTTAATAGCAACCCTCGCATATTATTTGTAAATAACGCACGTGATAAATTTCATCGTTTTCCGCAGAAAAAAACAATAATTTAGAAGTAAAAGAAAAAAGGCGACATAACCGTCTGATCAAAACTATATCTTTTGCATAATTATTCAAACATAAATTTTGTCAATTTGTATTCTAGGAAATTCGTATTAAAATAAAACGTCTTATTCAATTTTGCAGCTTTATAACGTTCGAATGCTTATAAATCGTTCCCAATTTATTAACGTTCTCAGAATGGATTATATACAAAAAGGTGTACATGTAAAATGACTCGACTTTGCGTACATTCAAAACATATACATGTATATCCAATTAAAATTTTAATTGCCATGCATCCTTCCTTAATCTCAATATCGTACAAAACCACATATTCTGGAAAAATTAGAACATATGAATACATAACCTATTCATAAAAATCAAATTCGGTGAATCATTGTAAAATATTGTTAGTGAAAATTTGACGATATGCAGCTGTCACTCTCCTACTGGAAATTTTTTATTTCAAACAGAATGAAAATATGTTGCCCAAAATGCTTAAGCAATTAAATTGAAATTTTACAATCCTGTTTTAAGTTACCTTCTTAAGTTCAATGAAAAATTATTGCTTTTCAAAGTTCAATAAGTTATTTCTTCATAAATGTAAGAGATTGAATGATCAAATTTAATGTATATGTTAATGGATGATATTAAGACATTGGAATTTAATTAAAACTGATATATTTTTAAGTGCCAGCAAACTATCATCTAGTGAATTGCAAAGTGTTATTACAAACTTAATTAGTTTGAATATGAATCAGATTTAGTATATCTGAAAAGCATGCTTATTCAATATAATTATATCATTGTAGACCCCATCCATATGCATTGAGACCAATTGCAATTTATTCCACGCTATGTAAATTTGCTTTAATTGAAGAAATGGTCATAATGTGTTCTGTTTGTGTGTTTGTTTCCTACTTCTTTGTGTAATCGGGGTTTTATTTTTAATTGTTATGTGTTGTTCGTTCTTGTTTTTGTTTTGTTTTATTTTTGTTGTTCTATCTAATTTTCTCTATACAGTTTTTTCATTTTATTATGTCATATATCAGAGCGTTTTCTTATATAATGTCATACGAGACAAACAATATTATAACGTGTCTTTCGCATGCAATGGTGTTATCGTTACATGACGTTTAATTAAGGGTATTGTTTGCTAATTCTTTATATGCAGATCTTTTTTCTCTCTGTATCAATACAGCTAACGCTGATAAGAAAACGTATGTGAAAACCCATAATTTCAAGATTTAAGCACAATAACTATTACAATGCATAAAATGGAAGTTCTGATTTACATGTATTTCATTATGCGTTCTGTGCGATACCTGTCAAATATTAGAATTGTATAGACGTTTATATGATTATTTGCCTACCGTTTGATTTTTAAGAATTTTTGTTTAGGATTTGATTCATGAAACGATTGTCGTCTTTTTTTCTTTTTATTTGCTTTTGCTCATGCTTCCGGAATGCGTCTTATGTATACAAAGGCATTTGCTTAGGCATCTATGGTACTTTTTTATCATTTTTTTTTAATTTTGACAAACTTGTGTCAAAACGTGACAGAACATTCAGTGATCATATGTGATTACATACCAATTTTCTTAGAAATCTGCTGAGATAATTTTCAACTGGATAAGTAAGACATTTAATAAGCACGATAATCAAAATGATATTCATAAAACCTAATGGTTTTTCTTTAATCTTTACATTTATCACGACAAAAAAGTTTTATACCATGCCACTTTATAAATCATACTGCATATTTTACTTCTTATTTATGTAGAAACACATTGATTACAATCTTTAGAAATATTGCAAAACCTTATTTCTTATTCGAATAAAAATTGTACATCATCTGATTTCGTGCCGGAAAGTTTTCCAATGTTTAACTCAAATGTTTGAATGAGTATACAAAATTTTATCTAAATTTGACCGAAGCGAAATAAAGAATATTTGCGGAATATGAGTTGCTTTATAGCAAAGTGGTTAATACAAGCATATACTTAGTGACATTATTATCATATTTACGCTGCCAAATTGGGTTGAATTAGTAACCGGCTATTATAAGGGTGACTTAACAATAAATAAAGCAAAATATTATAAAGAGAAAAGTGTATGCCCCACTCATTTAAAGCACCCTGAATGATTTTGATAGAAATTTCCCTTGGAAATGTAATTATTGACTTTTTTTCCAAAGTAAACTAAACAATTTAACACAATTAATGCATAGCATCAAGTAAGTATTATTTTACCTGTTCGCTGACAATTGATACTTGGATGTGTGTGTGTGTGTGCGTGTGTGCGTGTGTGCGCGTGTGCGTGCGCGACTGTGTGCGTGTGTGTGTGATGAATAATGTTAAATTTTGGGGTTTTTAGTTCATGGTTATAATGATCAGAGAGAAAATGCTTTAAGGGAATCTTAACTAAATATCAGAAGTGATAATAAATGGCCAGGATTATTTAATAATTTATAGCAAATTAACATGTAATATACAGTATCTTGCAAAACTCTAGTATGGGTAGTGAATAATCTTCGCACAAAGATAGCATTTAAATAATCATTACATGTACAAATGTTGCTATACATCTGCCATTCGGCACTTCATGTAGCTATGTTTTTATCAAATCATGCGAAACATCATACTCTTGAAAGTGGCGGAAATAAATGAATAGACACGTTTGTTGAAAAGAAGCAGTAGCTATGAATTGCATCCCTTTCTAACATTAAATATATCTAAGTATATCGAACTAAACACAATTTCAGCTTTCACCAATTTTGATAGTATAATATTATAAAAGTGTTATTATTCCGAATATTCGGTCAGTTTGTTTCCATGAACCTACTGTTTAACAATGATCGGAACATTTTGTCAGTCAACACATTACTTGCATTATGCGCTACACGTGTTGTGTTCCGACATATCGTTCCCTTTCGATACTGTTGATGCTGTTTCATTGTCCTTGAACATGTTGAATGTTTGTACAAGTCATTAGTGAATAATTGGAACCAAGTTTGTATAGTATTAAGTATGTGAGTCATATTTGTGTGTCATGATCAATTAATATGCAATATTGCAACAAAGTTTTCGGTTTTATTGCCAATAAATTACAAGACATTAACAATAAATGAATTAAACAAGGCGTGGTGTTTGTATAATATTATTAAGAATGCAATGTACAATTTAGCAGACATCTCAAAAATGTTCATACTTTGTAAGGGTTTTTGTAAAATATTTTGACTCATCTTGATAAATACTCTAGAGACCTGTTTTTACTTCAGTTTTAGCTATGCAACGTTGATCGATAAAATTTAAAAATGAAAGCCATATAATTGAATTACTTCTTGCCAACTATGCATTTTATGAAAACTGTATATGTACAAGTTTTAATTAATCTCTTTCTCATAAAGCATTGGGTATCTTCTTTTTAACGGTATTTATGTACAGCACTTTTCGTCTTATATGCGATAGCAAAATTGTTAAAAAAAGAAGTTAAAAAAGATTACAAGTACAGGAAAAAACATATTTCATTAGTTTTTACTTTTTTTAACTTTAAAAACCGTAGACAGATTTTATTATCATAATTAGCTGATTTTGTTTGTAAATTGAGGAAGACAATCACCCATCCCTTTGCTCCCGCTCCTTTAGTTCGTGTCCTCTCCTGTTTTTTTGCCCGAATTCAGTATTACAGTCAGTGTGTTGTTTCAATGGTTGAATGTACCTGCATATTGCCTGAGGCTGGTTTTCTTTGTACGTCGCTTTTCCATCTTGGTATTCAATTCTTATATGGTATGAAGCAATAGATTGTAAATTATTATAGAAGGTCATAACGTCAGCCAACCATAAAAAAGGAACTGGCAAACACAGTAACAATTAAATAAAGAAAAGAAAAACACAAACACTCGAACAAGTAGTCATGCAACACATCATGGCAGTTTTCTGTCTTACTTCTAAAGTGGGAATATATGCTACATAGTCTTCATACGTTTCATATATTAATTATAAATATTTCTTTTTTCGAGTTTGTTTGGTTTTGAATTTTAATAATGCCAACTTTACTTTTCCAGTCAACGGAGCACCAAAACCATGCACCAAACTGACACGTTAAAAACTAAATCCAAGAATCATAATTATGTAAAAATAGGCTGCCAATTGTCTGCATCAGTGTAGAATAAGACGAAGTAGATAACACTTACAGGCAGACAAAACACGTCGAAATGACAGCTTTCTGACTAATTAACGATGTATTTTTGCTATGGTAGTTTTCTTTGTTAGTGTTACGAGAATTTATAAACAAGCCAAACAGGTGCCAAACATATGAAAAATCAGGCAATCTTTGTTTTATTACAGCAATTACGTTATTTAGCGAAAGCTTTAAAGTGTTAATGTTGGTAAAGAAAACATTTTTACTGAAAATAATTTGCGCACGAAGCATAAAAAGGAGCAATGATAGCAAGAAGTGTCTTAAAAACGGAAATTGGCTGTGGTACACCTAGTACAGCTGTTACTTTTTAATTTCCGAGTATTTAATGGATGCAAATTATTTCATTAACTCTGTGAATTGATTTAGCACAAGAATAACCTGTCATGTGGTTGAAACTATTTCACTGAATTGAGATAATAACTTATATTATATTTATGCAATATTTTTTTTCAAATGACCATATTGGTCATATCATATTTTAAGTACTGAGCTTGAAAAACTAGTAATATTTTCAGTTATTATAAAGTGTGATTCTTATCCCACAGCTATCGATGAGCGAGCAACAACATTTCATTGCAATTTTCACCGAAATCTACCACAGACCAAATAAATCCAAGGTTTTATATTGGAATGATCAATCCTAATCAGTGGACGTGATTATTTAATGTCTGTATCTCAAAATTGCTGTCAAATGTTTGCATTTAATAAAATGATTTTCTTGCAACAATATATCAAAATTTTGAGATGGAAATGAAAAAAGCTAAACATGCAAACAATTAACACACATGTATACTATAGTATGTTTTATTTATTATTAGAAGCAAGTTATAAGTATGGAACAACTGCCTAAAATAAATCACAATAATGCATGTTTAAATGATTCCTGGATTTTTTTCCCCGTGAAAATATGGGAAAATGTTGATGTAAAGGTTTATACACTCATTAATTCTTACTAATTGTTCAGTAAAAGGCGTTAACATAGGCAAATGTTCATATAAACATGCCAACTTGAATTGTTTGCAGATGCCAGCGTGGTGAAAACGTCTGTTATAACAAAACGCTTATTTCAAATACCTTCCTACTTTCGATTTTTTTTTCAAAAAACACCCAAAAATATTTATCTATACCGTTTATATGTTTTGATAAATCTGCTTAATTGTAACAGAAATAATTTCTAAGCATAATAATTGTCAAAATTAGTAAAATATCATTGTATAAAGATAATGCATGTTTAGGACTTTTCATGTAATTCTTATTCATTGCATCTAAACATTTGCCCTTTGAATTTTGCAAAGGGACACATGTTCACTTTTATTACTTGTATTGTTTATTTGTTCCTTATCAATATGAATAAGGGATACTACGTGTTTACTAAAAATAAACATCATAACGATCTAAAATAAATTTGAGTTAATAAGAAACACATGAAAATTTACTTAAATGATACTATCACTACATCTCTCAAGAAACACAGATATATATTAATAATAAAAGTACCTAAATATTCATAGGTTCACTGATTTAAAGGGAAATGAAGGTTCGTCTTATTAATATTACAATTTGTCGCTATGCACTATGTGAACTAACATATTTACATTAAGTAGATGTTAATATTCCAAGAATAGACAGGAATACATTAAAATTACAAAATGTAAGTCTGTTATAAATGACGGTTGTATAAAAGTTTATTTGTGTTTCTTATTTACATATTAACAGAGATTAAAAAGATTCAGAATAAACTATTTTAAAACTGTAAACTAAACTTGTAAGAAACCTCGCATATCTTTTAAAGTATATATAAAATACAGAAAAACAGAATCCCTAAAGATAGCCAAATTCGGCATTGACGAAAATGTTAATTGCAAGTATATCTAACAACGTTCATGAATGTCTTATTGTTTTCACTGTAGATCCTTTAAATTAACCGCTTGAAACACAGACATTGTAAATAGCATACAATTCAATAAGAATCCATTTTGAAATATAGCAAATCCATGCATTAAAAGCAGCTGTAAATTGATGACAAAAGTCGAGTTTATAAATATAAACATTCATATATTTAGCATATGCTTGATATTTTATAATTCATAGATAATAATTCAGATCTAAAATTGGAATCAAATAAATAATAATTAAATTATATTGCCTAAATTCATAAAACTAAGTGTCATTACTTTTATATTAAAATAATCAAGGTATCACATTTTTTATCATCGTTCCATTAGCATTAATCAGAATACTTGTGTTTGTATTAAATTTTGGTATTTGTTTACGTTCTTGGCTATCAAATGAGTCACATGAAAAAACACGCTGTAATCTACCAGAGCTTGTTTAATAAAGGCCGGCAATCACGAATACCATGCTAATAAATATTTATATATATTGCACTTTATTTTTGTCAATATTATTATACATGTATTTCCGAAGTAACCAATATATTTTGATTATCATCATTTTGAAGCTCTATAAGTTTTGTAGATGATGAACTTCTGCCATTTTCAACTCTCTTGGTGTATTCATTTTGTACAGAAGCTGATGTATGTGGATCAATATCAGATGGCCTTGCACATGTACAGAAGCAGTCACGTGGTTTATTAATTGAGTTTTTATAGTTATTTTTGACACGTTTTTCCTTTACATATCTCCTCCAGAGCACAGTATACTGCAATGGCAAATATAACCACAGATGAATTCAATACAATTCATAAAAAAACAATATAACTTGAGCAGTGTGAAAAGTAAACACAAAACAAGAACACATGCGATAAAATATTATCTAATGATATATATATATAGTTGAAATAGCATGCTGTGAAAACTAATCATTTTGTCATCAAAGAATAACTGCTTATTATAAAGTCGTGTATACAAAAACGATCTTAATAAATATCTCCCATAGCTGTATACAAATAAGATAATCGGAGTGATAAAAAATCTAACTGTAACATGTACTGAATTGCTTTAACGTGAATTTTAGATGAATTGTTTTAACTTGTGCTAAGCGCTGTATTATCTCATAAAATATTGTATCCCAAAATATTGTATCCCATTAAATATTACAAGTTTGTACAAAAGAAATCAATATGATACTTACAACAAATATAGCAACTGCTAAGCCTAATATAAATCCTGCTATGACATCTGAAGAATGATGTTTGTTTTCTCTAATACGCCCCAAACCACAGAGAATTGCAGCTAATATTAGTCCAAATTGAATAAAGATCTTCAACAATCTCGTATATCGTATGTTTAAACGGTTTTCAATATATATCTGAAACGGTATTCAACATTATTAACATTACCAAATAGCTTTAAATAATGTAAGTCGCTAGATTTAAAGTAAATGAATAAAGTTTCTCCAATCTTTATTGCACAATTTATTTGATATATGATTCAACAGCAATTCTTTACTCCATTGTCTTTTACAGATATCTCATTAGAATTTAATTAAATATACTTGTTCTAAAATCTTTTATCTTTATCAATAGAATTGCAATACATGTATATATATTATTTAAGAAGTTGCCTCCTTTACATTTTGAGAGAAAACAATAATTTTAATCTGTTAAATATGCATGTCTGAACTTACGGAAAAATAAATAGCTATGTACATTGCTAATGATGAGTGACCCGAAGGAAAGGATTGTCGGCTGCTTCTGATTTCTTTATTGTCACTTCCGGCGCATGTGTATTCTGATATATATCTGCCAAAGTATTTTTAAAACTTTAACAACTTTTATTGTGATTTTTTATTCAAACCTTTTTATAGCAATTATCGATTACGTCTGATTTAATATTAAATTTGAATCAATTTGCCCTTGACTGTAATAAATAAATTTACACTAGAGTAAATGATAATATACTAGTTAAATCAGCTTTATTGTTTTCCTCACATTTTCATATTAAAATCCATTATACTTTTCAGTTTCAATGTCGTATTGTACAATTTCACTCTTTTGACATACAGAGTTAAATAAACGAGATAAAAATTAATGTAATAATACAAACTCTAAAGTGTCAAATACGAAAATAAAAATTATTTACCCTGGACATAATGTTGTGTTAAACTGTGGTTTGCACACATCAAAGAAGTTTGGTCTCAATGCTCCAGTTTTGTTTTTGATAGCGTCTACAAATAATTCTTGAACAAGGAACCCGATCATAAACACAATGTAACTCTGCACACAAAAAATAACATCGACTGAACATTTACATCTTGGTCGGCATTTACCATTAATACAATTCAATAATTCTACACAAATTACCTGCAAAAAATAATAATAGAACGATTCTTTTTATATAGTTTCAGATGAAGATATAAATGCTGGTGCAAGTTAACCCGTAACCAATTCGTCTTGTTGTAAACTATATACTTCTATCGTAATAACATTTAACAAAACATAAGAACAGATACAAATAAATTTTGTTGTTTTTTTTTTTGTCAGAAAAAGAATTTATATGATACCAATTAAATTTAGATTGAAAACACAGTCAAATTATTTTATCTGATAGTTATCATATGTTAGCATTAGCTTTTGCATATGTAAATTAAATGCTTAATAAAATTATTAGAACATTTTTTGTTAATTTGTTAATTTTGAATGTCACTTTACATTTGAAATATACATTTAAACACAGTCATAAGTTTGACAAAGTGATTATGTTAAAAGCATTTTCTCACCATTAGTAAAGAAATTGTTAATCCTACAGCAACTAAAACATGTGTTGAAATAGTCTCGGGTATGGATGGATAACTTAAAGATGTGTCCTCACAAAAGAATCCTCTTTCATAGGGTTTCCCGTAAAGAAACAGGTAAAATGCTACAACTGACGCTTAAATGAAAAAAAAATGCAGTATTGATTAGTAAATAGAAAGAGCTTAAATAGATTCCTGGGATATTTGGTATTAGCTTAATCCTATTTCAAGCAAACATTATGCTCTTTCTAATGTCAAATGTACCAATAAAGACGCTAGAATTACCTCATGATTAGGAAATTTGACATTTTACAGTATGGTTTGTCGCAAAACAAATGGTTACAGCGCCCGTTAGCTTTTTTGTGTTGGAAAACCAATTCTGTGTGGTTTCAAACTAAGTGATATAATCTTCAAAAAGTGCATATTATCCCTTTTAAGTATTCATCAACATAGCACCCCGAGAGCTTATTTTATCACACCAGTGACTTTCATTTCTAAATATAGGTGATGTCGCTTAGCTAATTTACATAAAGACAATGGACCTGTTTATAACTTTTATCGAGGGCAAATTTCACCTTCGTTTTTTATTTGAGATTCATATTTTATTTTAATTCTAACAAATTAGAAAATAAATAAAATTTACCATGATCATTTTGTAAACTTAATAAATTAAAAAAGTTTTTATGTAAACAAACATGTGTAGTTCAATTCGTTAAATAACATTAACATGTATAATACATCATCATTAACAAAAATTCAAAAAACAAATTTCTATGTTATTAATCATTAGCTATAATTTTAAAATGCTTTCATTTATGAAACTTCTTTCCGACATTTTGGCATAACAATTTTTTTTTATAAAATATTGTCAAAGCTATCAACATGACTCGTTTGATATATATTATTTTTAACACTTCAATACTTTAAGTGAAAAGTGGTTTCTTTTTTGTGGTAATACAAGACGCATATATATCGTTTCAATTTAGTGTCACGGTACATAAAATTGTTACACTATATTGACGTAAGTGTTAAACTTTGAAAGCAAATTTAATTTAAAATAGTGTATTGAATGGGTTGCAAATTAAATTTGCATTTCCATTAAAAGCTAGTTAAATTTCTATACAGTTTAATGTCCTGCCAAGATTGAGTGCAGATTACTTAACACATTGTTGCATTTTGAAATATACAAACGCGAAGATTTAAACTTGACAATTTTGTTATATTTTTATTTTTATATTATTATATTATAGTTTTGTAATAATAAAACATGAAGAGAATTCAACCATTTATAATGAAAATACGTAACACGTACTGATTTCGGACCGCTCAAATATAAAAGTTAAAAATTGAAAAAGGTATATTTCTCGTTAAAATTAAAACACTTGTTCGGCATTTCGGCCTTCTTCGGCAGCATTTATTATACATACAAATATAATGTGACAAAACAAGGAAGTGACGTAACGTCATTGAGGGACCGAAGGGAATTATAAATTTGTGGAGAAATAAGTGTAGAACATATATCCCTCACGAACAATTACATTTGATATAAAACCTTTAACAAAAACCTAATAAAAATGAAAGTGTAAAATTTTTGCAATTTATTCTGACAAAGTTACATCAATAAAATACATGTAGGTAATTTCTATGAAATACCCATTAAACTTACTCCGTTTCAATAAGTTCTTAGACTCATTCTTAAAGTATTTGTTTTCAAAAGATGTCTTTAAATTTATAACATAGAGATTTATCAACTGATCATGAACCATTAAACAAATTTTAAATGATAGCAATACAAAAAAATACCTGCTAGCCAAATTGTTAGATCCAAAACGATTCTAATAATAATCCTTTGCCTTCTATATTTCTGTTTCTGTGAGCTACCCTCCATTGTATAAATTGTTCAGTATTCTATATAATATCCTATAGTCGTTATAATATATTACCTGGGCAAAATACAACTTATTATACCTACGCGCCTTGCATAGCTTTGTATCGACGAATGAAATGACTTGTAAATATTTTACATAGTATGCGGTATAAAAGGGTTAAATCACGGAAGGCATTTGTTGTGATATGAAGATTGATTCAATTATGTTTCAATGAAAGTGCATAGGTTAAAATACTTCACATCAATTAAAGCATTTAGTTTATTTACATTGCATTTTGCGTATCAAGTGTCACGTATTGATGTTTCATTGCAACAACTATTGAATTCCTATCGGTATATCGTATTCAATTTGACAAAAACATTAAAACCACTCGTTAAAGTCTGAAGGGTTTTTGTTAAAAATCTTTTTCATCGAAATTTTTGTTTTTAAGGACTGAGTAAATTTATGCTTTCATCAAATGTAATTTATTTGATTTTGCACATTCAAAAATTCCATTATGCTTTGTAGTTTATTTGTGATTTCTTTAATACTTTTTCATATTTTTCCAGACCGATTTATCTCTGATCTCACCCAGTCAATGTGTACTTGTAAGATTCGTTTGTTTGAATTTACGGCGCACTCAAACTGTACAGGTCATAATGCAATATGATTTTGGCTCATTTCGGGTGCTGCATACTTTAAGGAAACAGCACGGGTCAAAACAACATCACCTGATGATATTAACAACAACAGAACAGGAAGTCATATAACAAGGATATAAAGGAAATATTTACGGTCATTAAGCAAAGCAATAGTTAATAAAGAGAATCTGTAAAAATATGACTTTGTCGGCTGTGACAGTTATTACCTACGTTTTGGAACGGTTACTAATATATAATATGTTTATTCTGAGGTAGACGGTGAAATATTTACTGTTGTAGTTTATTCCAGCTTTAGATCAGTACTTGTCGGTACTCTCCTACACAATTACGTATCTGATGTTCAGCCATTATCATATTTTTAAGTTAATGAAATAGATATATTCTGCACTATTGCAAAAGTGTTAAATACTTTCTTTTCTATTACAGCCAATAAGACGAAAATTTAAAAGATTTTATTCATGATATTATTCAATTATTCACATTCCTCGAAGATGATTTCATTGTATTATCAGATAAGGTATCCTGACAGTGAAGAATGATATATAAATCTTTTAATGCAGTTCTTTTCATTAGGCATGCAAAACAATAAGTTACCACATATTTTCTGGAACATAGCTCATGACGCTTAAAGTACAAGAAACAAATATTTGTTAGGCATAGAACAACTTGAATAGGTTCTAAATTCGAATGACATCATGATGATGATAAAGTAAATGTGTCTTGAAATATCCGTCCGTTTGTTCAAGTTATTCAAATTAACAGGCAAACTAAAATATTTAAAATGTTTGATATTACTTGTAATATTTCAAAATATGATAAACAAGATCAACAAGGAAAGGCGGCGTTCAATGAACGCAACCCCCATATGACCCAGCAACAAGAACCAATGGCAAGGAGCCCAGGCGGACCCCAAACAAAAACAGGACAGGGCAAAGACAGAGCACGGACAGGTTAATCATAAAATGATAAATAATTTGTAACTGATTAGGAATTCGAAGAAAATAATAATAGGCCCACAAAGGGGAAGGGGACAGGAGACGGGGGGAAGGGGGGGGGGGTTAATCAAAGAAATAAAAACTAGAGGCAATGGGGAAGATACTTACCGTAGACGAGAAAACAACAAGGGACACAAGCAAAAGTGTCACCAAAACAGTATGAAACAACATAGACATACATCTGAGGAACACAGTGGGGCGCCGCCTTGGAACGGTCAGCAGCATAATAATGACTGCTGGGGAGTTTTTAATGGTGCACCAAACCTCGCTCTTAGCCCCACCATGTTCCTATAAACGAGACAGTGTAAATAAAATGAATCCCCGCCAAGTGAAATTCTAACAGTTGTCATGGTTACAAAAGGTTAAATAAGTAAAACAATAAAATGATCATGTAGAAACATATAAAAGTAAACCCAATGACCATAACACAAGTATTCAATACTTAATTCGTTTCGTGTATTTCTTGGAAAGTATATATACGGCTGATTAAATATTTAGACAGTTCAATTCAATACTTTTCTGTAAATACTTCAAGTGAACTTTAAAAGCATAAGATATTTACCCCCATCATATTTGTTGGCATATCTCTTACTAAAGATTAACAACATCAAAGTCCTTTGATAGATCATTGTTAGAACGTCGACTATTCGTTATGTATGGATAAGGATAATTTATTATTTTGAAAAATTCGTTTGAAATAACATTTTGTCGAAGATAGAGTAATTTAAAAAAGTATGCTTATCAGTTGCACAATAGACATATAATGAGATGTATCTTAAAGTTGTAAGGTTTTGATATTTTAAACCTTACCGAATATCCAGTTACAAATAAATTGTCTGTAAGGTCGCACTTGTTTTGATAAATTGGCCATTTAATGAAAGATAGTACATGTAGTAATATGAAAACAGCTTACTTGTCTTCAAATTTGTTTGTTTGTTTGTTTCATTTCACGCCTTTTCCCAACAGTATTTCAGTCATATAGGCGGGTAGTTTCCTAACCATCGTTCCTGGAGAGTTACACCAGTACTAGACTACCTTCCTCCGCGCTAAACTACCAAAGCATCTCCCGGGGATCAAAGTTAACAAAGCTTTTTAGCCTGACATCTTTATAAGATATATGTTGAATAGAGGTGCATCAACAAAAGAAATAGCGATTTTTATATAAATCTGGTTCAAGATTAATTTGCAACGGGAATGTGATATTATTTTTGGGTACACAAGTTTACACAAATTTACCCTTGGAAGTATAAAGGATCTCAATAAATATAAGGACGCTTTACAGTTAAATCAAAATATATATGTGTGAATAGAATAAATCTAATCTCATGAAAAATGCTTTTATTTTTCTTATAGCATAAAATCGGCTATTTTTCCCTCTTTTGCCCATGTTATAACGGGACCAAAACCATGTGTTAACATAGTCACGCGCTTTGTTATAGCCCGGTTTTGTCTATGCGCAATACATACAGGGCCCAGTAAATAAACAACAACAAAAAATGACGATTTGGCCTGTTTGCCAAAAAGTCATGCGCTCTTGTTATATTGAAATTATTAATTCGAGGGCCTCAATCGTATAACGGCGAGCAGCATTCAAGTAACTATGCCGGAAGACATCGCCGATAATCTTGGTTGTCGCCCTTTCTAAGAAACGGACAGTTGTCAATGTAAACAAATATATCTGTCATTCAGTTTAACCCTCCGATTAACTTACAAAACAAGATAACACAAAATGAATATGAGAAAATGTTGTTTTATTGATGTTTATATTGATGAATGCGCTGTATATGTCTTTGAGAGAATACAGTAATGTTTAGTGCCTGATATTGTGTGCTAACGATTCACTGATCTTTTTTCTACCGCCAATCTGAAATCATTCTAGGCATTTCTGAGGGTCATGTTTTGTCTTGGGTAGAGTTATTTGAAAACATTAGAAACAGTATTAGAGGAACGTTGTAATTCATTTACTAAAAAGATTTTATAACGCATTAGATACGCAATTTACAATCAAGCTTTTACCATTCTGCTTTAGACGGTGCTGAGGATGGTTGACGGTAGCTTGTAATTTCCACTACCGTCCATGAACAGACTCGGTTTGTGCGTTCTTTAGAAATTATGTTTTTCTTCATTGTATTGTCATATCGGTATTGTTTATTTAGTGTTCAGAGGCAGTAAAATAGTAGACCAAGATGTTATATTTTCGGTCTTTCACGGTATTCACGTCTAGTTTTCCCGTTCTGGCTTTCCCGTTTTCGTTGTTGTTTTGTTTTTGCTGTTTTTTGTTTGGTTGCAATAAATGAAAAAATACAAAGGCAATATAACAGCTTTAAGATAATTTTGCAAGACATAACGAGTGCAGCACGTGTAGTACATATTGTTTTGACTGGCAAGTGTATTTCTGGAATGTTATGATGTGTGCAATGTTGCAATCTGGCTGACAGATTCGGAATGAAACAAACTTTAACGTGGTGAGATATCAGATAGCAAAATGTCTTTGTGACATATTTATGAAATTTAAGATGTTTTTTTTCTTTCTATATTACGCTTAGCATAACTGGCTAGAAACTCTAAGATGTTCTGTAAACACTTTGTATCAATAAACATTAAGTTCTATTTTACCTTACATTAATAAGTCATTCTATTTCTAAATGGTGAGGTCATTGAACATTGAATGAGTCTTTCAACATTCAACATTTCAGTACCGTCCATTAACAGGCTCAATCAAACCGAGCCTCCAACACTTTACAAATTTACTCTGTTGGGCTTTCTTTAGGGATTTTGTTTTTTGTTTTTTACTATTACCAATCTGTAGGAAAAATAATTTCTACATCAGTTGATATATCTTTGAAATAAAAAAATCCTAACTTTCGTATATGAAAATATATTTACCTTCAAGATTTGTTTGTGTGAATTTACGGCGCACTCACACTCACACTCTAAAGGTCATAATGCAATATGATTTTGGCTCATTTCGGGTGTGCATACTTCAAGGAAACAGCAAGGGTCAAAATCACATCACCTGCTAGAGCTAAGAGATACATAGACGCCTGTTATTCGAACACATTTACTCGCCTCTTTCGATCACGATGTGTTGCACAGTGAATTTAATTATCATGCCTCACGCATAAAAGGCACCTCCTCAGCCACAAAGGGCGCACACCTTCAAGAAATACAACTACATACAATAACTGAAGTACCATTCCTACGACGATTACAATATATATAATTATAGGAAGTGATTGTTTCTCACATGTATTTTTGAAACCTTGATTTGGTTATGATACGAAATTAAATATTGGTTACATGTATTTGATGGAATTACAATTGCAAGATAAATAGTTGACGTAGGTTTTTAAAATATCTATTTCTATTGTCAAATAATCTTTTTTTACGCTTAGGATTAAAATGATAAAACATATGCTCTGTTCTCCCGGCTTGATCTGTTAAACGTTTCTGTACATCAGTCATATGAAAGATCTGCCTTAATTTAAATATATGCCCAAGCTAATCAATGAATGATAAATTAAATGGTTTCCGACTCATAATCTGTTGGCTGCATTATATATTATATTTCATTGTAATTATATATTAAAATTATAGCATAGCATAAATATCTATGCTACTGCAATGTTTCCTGAATTAATGTAAGACTAGAATCTGCACCGTTAGACTCAATAAACATCTGGCAAATGTCTGTTTCTCCGTTTACTTTTAAATGGAGTTGATATAAATATCATTCACTGACATGATTAAATTGCTGTTGGCAACGTTTTGGTTAATAGACTAGATAATAACAGCTTTTCATCTCTTTTCGTAGAGCTCGGTTTAGATAAAAACCTTACATGTATAGATCATAATTTAATTGCTTGGGGTTTTTTTGCGTAATTTTGTTGGATTTGTTGATTTTTAATTCTAGGAAGTTAATATCTATACAAACACTACTAAAGTCATTTTATGGCCTATTCATATGCTTTCATAATTTACCTCTTACCCAGTGGACCAGACAATATTAACGGGGCCGGCAACATTTCAAAATTGATTGTGATTTGTTTGACAATCAATATTTATGCATTCACTACCTTAAAGAAACCAATTTCTTTTTAATTTTCCCGGAATCTTGACAAATACTGTACGCCTTGTCAAACTATGTTTATATAATTAGAATACTTTTACTGCGAATTTAAAGCAATATAAATTAATGAAATGCTAGTTCTTGTGTTAATTTGAAGTCTGCCTAACAGAACATCAGTTACAGGTACAATGTAATTTAATCATTAAATGTCTGCCAAAGTATTTATTTACGTTTAAACGCTTCAGGAAAATAGTCTACAGCTTGCCAAACAACAAATACAAATTATATTATTCATAATATTATTATTTAAAGGCAAAGCCGCGGCTACTTGAACATAAATTACAAGTTATTGTTTTAATCTGTAAGATATTAACTATTTGAACGTGTTGCTCAAATAAGAGAACCATGCACACATTTCGAAATCAACGGCTTAAAATATCTAAATCATACAGGAAGCTGAAGAAGATTTTATTGAGAATAGACATCTGCAAACGTCTTTAATTCAATTCACAGAGGTGTCAAACGCCCGATTTAACGTTTATGTAATTTACTTAACGATAATTCATTTACCATTTATTTTGTAAAGATAATCAGGAATGTACTTATTTTGTTTTCAGATGTAATATGTCTGGTAGGTGTAAAATTTGTAATACATGTAGATATGTTTTCAGACGAGAAATTTTAACAGTTATTTGTTAATGTTTTTGGTTACATATTGTATAATGTTTTAATTTAAAAAGGCGTAAGCTAAGGTTACAATTAGACACATGGACACATGTTACTTATGCTTCAGAGAGATCGCTTTTTTCCAGATTTTTTACCCTTTCTTGCTCATGAAGTTTTTAAAGACGACCATTACAAACCCTTAACCTAATCCTTTGTTATAGTGTTCAATGGTTTTGTCCGCATTTAACTGATAGAAGTATTATGCGAAGTTTAGCTTTATGGGCAAATAACGATGCAATATAAAACCAATTATTTTGTTTAACAAAATATCTTTTGACAATCCACCATATGTTTAACATTATAGGATCAAAAAGTGCCCTTAATATTTTTAAATACTTTTGTGTTATTTACTTAGCTTAAAGATGGAATAAACGGAAACCACCGATATTTCATGATGATCCAAAGTAATCCTGACATTATCCTGGTGTCTTAAAATATTAACAACATTGTGAAAGGTTACAATAAAAGTATCACAATTTAATTAACCTATACACCAGTTTAAAAGTTTTATTATTTTATTACCATAATAAAACACTATACGTGAGTACAAAAAAGGAAATACATATATAACATTGTCAGATGTTTAAAGTTCATATCATGAAATTATATCCACAAAATCTATCTTATGAAGGCAATAAATATAACACCTGATCTGATAAATTTGCTGAGGGAATTATCGCAGATATTATCTAATCGCATTTCAAATAGTTTTTAAGATGTTCTCAAAAGTTAATGGAAGCTTTATCTTGTATGAGATTGTTTTCACTGTATTGATTGCATTTTGGTTAACATGTATGGGCAATTATAATCAGTCAATAGAACTGAGGCCCCTTAATTTTAAAATGTTAATCTACTTATATTTTAATGATCTAGTCAGCTGTAGACAGTTCGTTATAGTTTTATGCATTTGTATTTTCTTGCCATTCAGAATAATAGATTCCAACACATTAGGTGTTGAAAATTTAATACTCATACATGCTGAACTTATCCAATCAAGTAGGTAAACAAATATTAACACGCTTATGTTTGTTTAATTGCTATCAATGTATTGCCTTTTAGAATGATTTATATTTATCCAACATTAAAACACGGATTTATAGAATATTATAGTAATATTAGAATTAAAAACGAGAGAAAAACGCTGAAATGAGTATTTATATCAAAAACGTTAGACAGACCTGGTATGTATATATGGTCGGACGGTAAACAACGGTCGTGTTGACAACATCTTTTCGTCAACGTCTTTAGCGCATTATGAATGAAAAAACAAGGGATGTTAGTAAAAAATATGAAGATTTAGTATATTGTTTGAAAGTCAAAATACTACTTTATTTATATTGTGCTAGTTTTATGACATATAATTTCACATTTAGAGTTACTTCCATGATGTGTAAAAAGTTATGAAACCATTATTTAACACTATAATGCTCATAGTTATCCTTTCTAGAAAACCAAAACAAGAGCCTGGAAACGTAAAATGTTCTAAGTGCAAAAAAGGCCATAATTTTGTCGAATCCACAATATAGATATGGGCTTTAGACAGTAAAATCCTATTATGACATCAAAGAAGTGTTTGAAGTTTTAACCAATTTTCGTCAGTAGTTTTCGAGATTTCAACTTGCAAGCTGAACATTGACAAATGTGTTACCGGGAGAGTCAATAGCTTTCCCTATTCTTTGAAAAGTCGGGATAATGAAACAAAAGATATTAATATGACTAGTTTGAAAGACAATTAGTAAAGCAATTTATCTTTGGACATTAGAATATTAACATGTATTGTATTAAATGTCTAAGTTTAGTTTTTTAACAGTAGCTTAACCAATATATTTCAATTTCTATTTAATCATTTGACATGCACAGGAATGTTTATGGCTTATACAGAAAAGTCGTTCAATAAAGTCGATTGTAGCACACTTCCTTTTTTTTTAAATCGACGACAACCTTCTAAACACCATTGAAAATACACAACATATTTTCTCACACCTTTAATCTTAGTTGAAACGCGCTAGTCTTAATTTGATTGGCATATCATATAGGTTATCTGAATGGATTATAACTTTCATCTTTTCATGTGTTTGTAGCTTGTATGTTATCTATGCCCATTTTATCTGTTTTATCAAAAATCAAAGTAACACCATGAATCTAATTTAATACGGATATTATAAATTGTCTACGAATTATATTATGGAGGGCAATATTTACGTGAAGGCTACAATTTTGTGCACATAAATTTTTTATTGCATTTTAAGATTTTGATGAAGTGAATGTTTTGCATAAAAACATGTAAAAAAACTATAATATTTTTCGCCTACATTTCTTTAAGTACCTCGGTCATCCTTTGTTATATGAAAATCGGAAAATATCTTACGTTCATTACATACACTATTATTTACCCTTGATTTCTTAACTATGTTCATTACATACACTATTATTTACCCTTGATTTCTTATCTTTGTTCACCACATACACTATTATTTTCCCTTAATTACTTAACTATGTTCATTACCTACCCTATTACTTACCTTTGATTTCTTATCTATGTTCATTACATACACTATTATTTACCCTTGATTTCTTATTTATGTTCATTACATACACTATTATTTACCCTTGATTTCTTATTTCTGTTCATTACATACACTATTATTTACCCTTGATTTCTTATCCATGTTCATTACATACGCCATTATTTACCCTTGATTTCTTATCTATGTAATTATGCTTTCAAATGAATCAGTATACTACAGTACTGTATCTACCCTGTTCATCAAATGACTGATTTATGGAAGTTGCAAAATTCTACAAAGACACATTTATAGCTAGTATACATTTTAACCACCAGATAAATGGTCCTATAAGATCAGTGTCAAAATATTTGTCACTGAAAGACATCCGTTTATTGTCTATTGTCAGAAAAGAAATACAAATAAAATGTAATTTGTTACAGCAACAATTCCATTTTCTAGTTATTCTTTGGTTCTTACATTTCTTTTGAATTATGATGTACCAATTAAGGCATTTTTAAAACAAATTTTATGTTAATTAAAAGTTTTTTTTAATTGTTTTTAGTTTATTTTAAGCCACATTTTGAATTAGTTAAATAAATTTGCGTAGGCGTCTTTGTAATTAAAGTTTGTATAAAGTCTCAGTAAAATAAGATTGCAAAATACTATTACATTTTCTATGCACAACAAAGTTTAAGTTATAATATCAACATGACATACTCAATGTATCAAATATCACCTCAAGCATATTAAATTCGCATTCAAATCAGACATTGAATTAAAAAACAAACATGGGCAAATTTGTGATTTATTTTAAAGGCTCGATCTGTTTACAACATTTTGTATTTGGTTAGTTGTATTTATCTTAATTCTTGATTAAAATAAAATTATTATATTCAAGCAAATAAAGGTCAACCGCATCATCTAGTGTAAAAAACAATGTTTGGAAAGGGAAGCTTCGATAAGGTATTATTTAAAAGCTAATGGTAAGATGAATTGCAAAATATTAAATCATCGTTGGTAATTTAGGTAGTGACTACAATTTGTGTAACACAAATTTCTTAAATGTTGTCAATAGAAACAAAAACAGGCAAGATCGTTATAAAAACTACTAATAAAAATTATCATCCCGAGCTGCTTTTAATTTTAAAAAAATAGAAAAATAACGAAAACCTAAAAGAAAAGTTTTAATTTTTAAACATAAAACCATAAACAAAATTAAATTTTTTCACCATTAAATTGGGGACAATAAAAAATAATATAAAACTTGAATTACAAAAGTAATATTCAGTCATCTGTATAAAGACTTGCTGACACATTCCTAATTTTCGCTTAAATTTTTTACAAAGAGCTAAGTAGGTAAAACTACGTTTAAAGACCGCTTTTAATTGCTAGCGATGATGATTTTGTAAGTTTAAGATGTGCTTCTACATTGTTAGTTTAACGTTAAATGTATCAAATGTCATCGTAATGGATATGTGATATGCAAATATATTAGATAAATTGAATAGAACCTAGGTGGCAAATGTGTAATTCATTATATTATATGCTTTGTAACAACATTCGGCGGATAAATTAATATTTGATGAATATCTACACGAATGTTTTCAAATATTTTATAATTTGTCACCATGAAATTCAGTGTTGTCAAATTTAAATGAATATAAATCAAATATATGATTGAATTATTTTTAACATGTGACATGTTAATCATAAATGTTTAAGCATTTCGACGTACGCACAAATTTGATATAACATTTTGTATGTACTGTATCAAAACGCTTTAATTAAAGATATAATTTCAGAGATAGTTTTAATAAATTATATGTAACACTCGTTTTGTTCATAGTTTCATAACATTTAACCTTCATGCAATGGATAAATTGTGAAAATGTCTGTCATCCAGAATGAATCATTGTAAGGTACGTGATATATCTGTTTAATAAATGTTTAAATTTATAAAAAATAATCAAAATCTTACAAATTATTAATGCAGGTATATATTCGTATTTACGTGCGCCGGTAGTATAAACACAAATATATGATCACATGTTTGCACATGATTGGTAGAAGACAAAAAAAGGATAATAAAGATAACTAGTTCGCGTATGGACATAAAACACACTGATTTGTCTATTTCACTATGTTGATTCTTTCTCTAAATACTTTGTCAAATTATATTTTCATTTTGGCTATACATTTTGTATATTATTTACCGTTTTTACTACGATCCAGTAGCTTCAGTTGGGATTGTGATTTAACATCCAACGAGTAACTTAAAAAATAGCTTACAATACTGCTTTTAATTTGTTCGAGCTAGTGTGGCGCCTTTGGATTTTTTTATAAATTGTGAAAGACATATCTTAAACAAATTCTAAAACAAGACATTTAAGTCAAATTTACAAATTTATCTTCCCTAATTACAATATCTGTCAATTCATGACGAAAATATATTCCAGATTCTTAACAAATGGTTTTAAAAAGATGAATCCCATAAGCAGGATGAGAAAAAGAAATGAATATTTAATGTATTCTTAACGTCTTTTTATGTAAGTATCTGCTACTGTGATGATTTCGTAAATCATTTCCATATCTCGATTGCAAAGCACTTTCTGTTATAACTTGGATTTGGGGTGCTGGTACAAACGTATAACATTTTATTATCATGATATTAACATACGACGTGACAGAAATGTTGTAATTTTACAGATGTTGGGGCATGCTTTACCTCTCTCAGATATATTACATAATTATAGTAGTATTTGAAATTTGTTAAGTATTTTTGTTAATACATTTAGAAAGCGGGTTTTTGAGCTTTGAATTACTTAAATCTTTTAAACCCTTTGAAATTTAATCCTTTTTTTTATTGTGACAGGTGTAAAATATAAAAATCTCAAACTTATGAAAGTTTTTTAAAATCTTTGATCTTTCTTTTAGTTAAATCCCTAGATCTTTATGTGCCCCTTTTGAATAATTCTTTAAAAACCAAACTCGAAAAAGAAATTTTTTTCTTTTCTTTCGACATAAAAAATTTATGTCAAAACAAGGGGGGGTGCGAACTTATTAATCATCTTTTGAATAAAGCTAGATCCATATTTATGATAGTAATTCACAATAATGTTACACATCATGCTACTATACAACTGCTTTGATTCATTTGATTGTCAGGCACAACGTGTTTATGTACAATGCTTATTTAAGGTTATGTGGCTTTCTTTCTTTGTTCTATATAACACACTTAATATCTGTAAGATTAATACTACGCATTGTCTAAACTGGATTTAATGAATTTGATAATATTGAAACAAAACTTAAGTATGTGCAAAAAGTTCATTGAATATGTTTATAAGAGATAATAATACATGTTCAGTGAAGTTTGACATCAGCTAAAGCCTGCTTTTATCAAAGTGAGAAACCTTTAATGTACGAAATCGCTTAACGCGAGACTGTTTCGATTGGATCAGATAATAAAGGTGATATGAACATACTTACTAAAAGCATAACCTATAAAAGAAATGCATTTAGCCGAATAGATTGTTTTGAAAGATTACTCCAATGTCAGATTATGCCACAGAGTGTTCAGAAACATTAATTAACATTTAATGCAAACATATTGAACATAACCGACATTTGACATTTTATAAAACCATGATCATTTGTAATTAACAGGCAACAAATCTGGCTTTAGTTAATTACCTATTATTAAATTAAATTCAGGACACTACATGATAATATTCAACCTTTTATGAAACTTTTTAGAATTTCTCTGTAAATCCATTCAACAAGTTTGTTTAAATGGGAAATAAGATGATTCAATCATTCAAATAGCGAATAGAAAAACATGCATTTTTTATTTAAGTCTTATCACTAACATTGTGGGCTTATGTGGTTGAATAAAAATCTCGATAAATATACCTTTTTTTTTAATTCTTCTCCAGCTTTTCATCGAAGGGTTCCGCCTTTGAACGGTCAAAAAATGCTTAAAAAGACATGCTTGTTATTCATTAGTCTAAAAATTATTACTATGTGCGAATACAGCTTTTTTATAAGCTAAGCCTGATAGTTGTCAGTAGCATTGTATTTTAATTATGTCAGTGACTGATATGTATTTCTTGTCCTTTTAAAGGAATTTAGAGATGAAGTTATATCCCAGATTGTTACTTCCTGTCGGTGCAAATACTACATATACTATACTAACGTTTAGTAGTTACGAACTAATTGCAAGAAGTTATATATGTAGTTATTGATTTGCAGAAAGTAAAATTAAAAAACAAAAAACTTTTAATAATTTATAACATAAAAAGTTATACAATTTGTTGTGTACATTACTTATATCAATAATGCATGCCAAACAATTATTTATTATCTACTTTGAGAAAATACTGATAATAAAGCATTTGAAGTTTTTGCAATAATTTTTTGTAATACAACAAAAGAGACCAGGATCGTAGCTTTTAAAAGCAATAAAGAAGCCCATTATAATGAATAAATAGAAATAATAGAAATATAAAAGATAACACAATAAATAATCTAATGAAATGTATTGGTTAATATTTTTGCAACTGTTCTCATGCATACTTCATGCATTGAAAATGAAGTTTCATTTTTTTATGATTCAAAGTACTTTAACGAAGTGTGATAGAGAATGCTAACCATT
Organism: Ruditapes philippinarum; assembly: GCF_026571515.1. Lineage (NCBI taxonomy): Eukaryota > Metazoa > Mollusca > Bivalvia > Venerida > Veneridae > Ruditapes > Ruditapes philippinarum. The sequence continues at coordinate 98,733 of NW_026857258.1, forward strand.
TGCAAATTGTTATGTAATACATTTACTTATCTAAATTAATACCATTTTAACAGCTTCTACCACTGAGTTGTTATAACAAACCTATGAACATAATTCGTACATAATATTAACTATAGATGAGTGATTCATATTTTTTTTATACCACCACGTCTTTGAACAAAACAGTTGAAACAAAGTTATTATATTCTGATATGTTTGATGTAGGTGCGTTAAGCATTAATCGCTTTAACAGGTTCCTTCCATATCACTGTCTAATTACGTTTATGTAATTTCTGTTGACGTAGCAGTATGCGAGTGTGTACTTCGAATTTCAAAGTTAGTGAAAATATCGGCACTACCTGTACCGGTCTTTTATAGTCATCAAACACTTTTTACAAATGAATATGGCTTGTATAAAATGGGGAAAACAGAGATACAAAAACAAGAACCTTGAAAATTGTACACATTATTTCCTTAAGGCACAACTTATCTTCCTAAACAGGCGTAGATCCATACAGTCAATTTTCATATGTTATATTCAATTATATCTTACCTTCTGACATAGATAAAATGAATAAAATATCATCTTGTTAGCTTTCAAATTTCACCAAGCAGACGTTTCATTAAATTGCAAAGTGGCCGTAAGAATCATACAATTTTTAAACACATGTCATGAAAGCAGAAACGTATGATAGCTTATGGTGAAACGATTTATGTATACTACGTTAGTATTGGCACGTGCCCCAGCATCTGTTAAATGTCCAACCCATTTTAATCTCTTTCTACGCTAATAACGTGACAAACTATTTATGTGATATCTTTTTTTATACTTATATTAATTATCTTATTGATCTAGATAAATGTTATAAGCACATTTGTGAAGAGCAAACAATTCTCCTGTATAAATAATACAGTCTGAGTCTTCTATGAAACCAGGTAAAAAATGTATATCAGTCTAGAAAAAGCGTTTAGTTCAAAAAGAAATTGAATGTTCAGTTCAAAATATAATGACAAAATGTTTTACCAACTTTGAAGATAAATCTGTTATGTTTTGGTTCAAGGCATGTTGCATGTGACATAACTAACACATTTCCCATTGGTTGTATTCATTTGTAAACATTGAACTTAGAGTAGCCTTTAAGATGTTAGGCATTTAGTTCATTTGGACAAAAAACCGATTAATTAATCATGCGTTCATTCCAACATTTGTCAAATATTTATTTTGTTTAGACGTTGGAAATAGTTTGCTTAATACATGCTATATAATTTTGGCTTGCCAATGACTTTGTAAGTATATTTTAGATTTGTTCATGACTAGGGTTACGTATATGATTCTTCATAATGTGAAATAACTTGCTCAGACGTCTATGAATATTTAATCCCAGTTGAAGTTCCTGTCAGAAACGTGACAAAACAGTCAGTGATCATATGTGATAACATACGAATTTTGTCAGAAAACTATTTGGATAGATAAAAATTACTACTTAATATTTGATAGGCATGATAATCGAGTGTTATTTATAATATTTTTTAATCTTTAAATTCATCATGAAAAATATTACAACATACAACTTTCTTAATAAATCATACTACATATTTTATTTCTTATTTATGTTGGCATTTATAGATGTAAATCTTTAGATTAAAAGAAGTTTTTCAAAACCGTTTTTCTAAGAAACATAATGTTGTTAAGACCGCCCGATTTCCATGACGGACAAGACTTTCAAATGATTAACATAGATACTTAAAGAAGTATACATATATTCGTTATCATATTTTACTTATTGAATTGTAATGTTTTTGTTAAATAAGGAAGTTTCAGTTTGTTAAAATGTAACCTAGTATTGATTTCTTTGAATAAAATTTTAACACACGTAAGAAGTATTAATAAAGCACTCGTCTTCTTTATGATCAACATTAAATAAAAAAATTAATATGCAATATATCTTATAACACACAAGCATCGATAGTGTTGAATTTTCAAATAGTATTCAATCAGTCTCAAAATAATTTGGCACTTTTATGTAACTTATTTTTGTTAAATTGTGCTTAAAACATAGTGTTGAAATTTATGAAATGCAATGTTACACTTTCCTGCATTACATATATATCAATGTAAAAACAATGTCAAATTTTACCAATTTTGATTTTATTATATTTTTCAAGTGTTAAAGTATGTTTCACTCCATATATGCCATTCATTGCATTTTTCATGAACACATATTATAATGCCCCGGTCAATCAACACTTTAGTGTAATCTAACTTGTAAATGTGATAAGGATGTAAAATATAAATATTCAAATTTAATCCAAATGCTACAATGTGTAATAACATATTTACACTACGAATTGTTCGTCATTCATCATGTGTTGGACCTTGTGTTTTTTCCATATTATTTATCTCCATGCTTTTTCCGACGCAACAAAGTTTTTGAGTAATAAAAATGAAGCATAATTTGCCTTAGTAGATTCTAGGAAGATCTGATTTTAGAAAACTTTACATATACACCAGCATTTAACCAAATTTCTATTTGATAACAAAGGGTATCTTCTTTTAAATGTTTGATAGCGGGGGTGCTCATGTATATCATTATTTATTACTTGGCAAATAGCTAAAATTTGGAGAAACTTTAAGAACAGAAAACAAATATACAGAATATAAGCATCGTGTAGTTTCTCCTCTGTGACTGAAAGACGAATATAGGTTTATGTGATCATAATGTCCATACTTTATTAATTGCCTCTCTCCGTTTTAATTACCTGATGTATGTCCGGTGTCTTACAGAGTATCTTTTTGTGGATCGATATAGCTGTTTATTGTAGAAAGCCGCTTTTTGTGAATAACGCTTTCCATTTATCATCACTATACTTAATTCTGATTATGTACTAACAAAAACTTGTTTGTGATAACAGAAAGACATTCGGATAAAATAATTCATAATAAGAATTACTTTAAGCTGATATCTGTGGAAAACCGTAGTGGAAGCACTAGAGAAACAATTTTAAGCTTTTACACAAGAACGCGATAAGGACATGAAGGACCAAGCCAACATCATAAAAGAAACAGCCAAACAAGTATAGGTTAGAGCGCATATTGGGTGTTCTTCGTAAATAAGAAAGCTAAAAAGGAGAGGAGCTTGCGAAGCGACTGTAGCTTTCTTATTTACGAAGAACATCCAATATGCACTATAACCGGCTTAGTGCTCCGCCAATTTTTTTCCGCCCAACACACTGCGTGACGTCACACGATAGCCTAAATGTGTATAACCATATTTGGAAGAGGTAGCGGTACACGTTTTCGGGTCACGTGTTTTGCATAGCTTATGCCCGCATTCTGTCTAGGTAAATCAGACAATATCACGGTGCATATCCATATCGGTACCCTCTTTGCGAAATATTCTCAAACGGTACCCTCTTTGAACATACACAGGTCATTCTCTGCTAAAAACAAACCAGCGATGGATAACAATGCAGTAAAAATTCATTGTAATAAGGAAAGGAGGTATGACACGTAGAAAAGATGTATACCACGGAACACAAGAATATTTTATTTATGTGCTGATTTGTCATGTGCCCGATTTTCATGTACTGCAACTTCACAATAAGCTTGTCTTGCCTCGCCCGTCACCTCGACATATTTTTCGGGCTGAAATGAACCTGTAGCTTTATTATATATGCATCATACATATTTATTATGTTCATATACATATCATCTTCGGACAAATGGCAGTATATTGTAAAATTAATAAAAACACCCAACTTTCGGTTTTGCAGCTGCACGGGCTGTAATATTTACATAAAAAGTAAAAAATATTACATACTGCAGTACATACTTTGTTGGAATAAGTGAACTTTTTATTTGGAAATTATAAAATGATACTGGTTCCGTAAGTAATAAAACATTTTTACTGTTATTTTGCCTGTTTTCATTTCAATGAACCTTTTTTTTAATTCTATGCCGTAGTGACGATATACATGTGCGTGTACGGAAAAAAACATGATGCATAAATATTGATTAGTAGGAGTAAACTTCAAGATATCTGCACATGCGTACATTTCACTTTAGCGCTCTTCGAAACTTAGCTCCGCCCACTTGCGTTTTATAATATAAAACGTCCAGTTTATATAAAATCTGTTCTATTATGATTTGAAACCTGAAAATTTGAAAAATCCTCGTCGGTGATTGGCTTAAGAAAATTGGCGAGCACTAATGACCATAAGATAATGAAAACATTAAAGTTACAAGATTGTACGTATTCATGTTACACTGTCGTACATGTGCAGTGTACACACACATATGGAAAGCATATAATTACGAATTTCTATCTTATATGCAACATTATAACTGAAGATGGGAATATATATGTTAGGTGGAACTACTTTCATCGGGTATTCTAACGTTTAATATATTAAATATGTATATCGTTTTCAAGTTAAGCTGTTGTTGCTAAATACCAGCTGTAACTTTTCTTTTCCAGTCAATGAAACACCATTAAACGCCGATGATAAATATCTGATATTTGGAGAAGATACAAGAATCATCTGTCACAATAGGCTGCCAACTGTGTGCATCAGTGTAGAATGAGACGAAGTAGAAAACACTAATAGACAGATAAACATATCGTAATGACGGCTTTCTGACTAATTAACGATGTATGTTTTGCGAGATAGTTTTCTTTGTTGGTTTTATGTGAATTTATAAACAATTTGCAGGTGCCAAACATATGAAAACACGGCAATCTTTATTTTACTATAGAAAATACGTTATTGAACAAGAGCCTTGAAAAAGGGTGTTAAATGTTGTTAAAGGAAACATCTTAAATGGAAATAATTTGCACATTTAGTATGAGATGGAGCAATTATAATACATGTAATAAGAATGGCCAGACAAAACCTAGTCCACCTACATCAGCTGTTACTTGTTTGTTTCTGCGTATTTCTTTTTTGTAGAAATACAAGTGCTTTGTTATGACTTAGCACAATGATTATCTGTCAAGTTGTCTAAATCATTTTACTGAACTTGGAGAATGACAACATATCTTAAGTTATTACGTGTTTGGTTTATAAGAAGTAATATGTCCCGAAATCATAAAGTTTATATGCCGATGCTTTAATGAGCAAATATAAAATTGCCATAGCAATTTGCAACATAATCTGTCTCTGTAATGAGCAAAGAAGCGAGGTTCAATGAAGGCAACCCCCACATGACCCAGCAACAAGCCTAAAGTTTTATGTCAATTTTATAAATTCAGATCCGTCAGTAGATATGCATTTTTGATTTATAAAAGTGTGTATTCTAAATTGTTTGCTAAACTTTCTAATAAAAACAGCATTAACATATTTGACTGATTCCTTGATTAATTCCCGTAAAACAATGAGGAAATGTTTAAGAAAGTGTTTAATTCACTCATAAATTCTTACTAATTGCTTAGCAATAGACGTTAACGCAGGCAAATGTTCAAAATATACAAACTTGAGATTTTCGCAGGTGCAAGAGCAATGAACACTTTCGTAATAACAAACATACGTTAAAACTGCTACTGTGGAAATTATATTTTCACAAAAGACACCAATACATGTTTACCCAATCTCGTTCATCAGACGTCTTAATATTTTTATATTTTACTTTGAAATATGTAAATTAAATATTTAGCATTGTACAATATCCAGTAAACATGGTAAAGAAATATTGCTGTTTGAAATAATTCTTGCGACATAAATTTGAATCAAATAGATAAGATACAAGTAATTTTTACTGTAATTATATCAGACCGCATCATTAAAACTGAAATAAGTAATAAAAGTACTAAGTATTTGAAATGATTTCACTGCTTTTAACGGAAATGATTCTCGTCTTACTCACATTCCAATTACAAGCTATCCTTCACGCCCCTAGCACCGTCTTAAGCAGAATTAAACATTTAACATGAATTGATAAAATGGTAAGCTTAATAAGCAATCTGAAAATGTTTGAACTTTTGTTAAATTATAATAAAATGTTTAACATATTAATATTATAATTACTTTATAAAGTAATGCCTATTTTCAATATCAGCATATGTATGCAATCTAGGAACAACTTAAATATATTATTTCTTCTACACATTCACCCATTTTTCAATAAACATCATTGTGGGCTTTTGATGGTATCTTTATTTATTCCTTTACTATATAAGAAATTCGTTGTATAAACACTTGTCTTCTGAATTTATAAAAGCATGTATTATTATAAAGTTAGCAAATATATAGTTTGATATATACATAATACAATATTGCACGTAATAATTCATTATAATTTTAATTATACATGTATTTCTGATGTTACTAATATATTTTGATTATCATCATTTTGAAGCTCTATAAGTTTTGTAGATGATGAATTTCTGCCATTTTCAAGTCTTTGGAAGTATTCATTTTGTTCAGAGGCTGGTGTCTGTGAATCGATGTCAGTTGATTTTTGACACGAACCGAAACAGTCACTTGATTTATAATTTGAGTTTATATTGTTGTTATTTGTGACTCTTGATTCCCTCACATACTTCTTCCACAGAACAGTATGCTGAAATGTAACACGGGTGAATTCAAGATAATTCAGAAAACAATAATATAATATGAACAGTGTGAATAGTAGGCACACAATTAGACAATTGTAATGAAGGGATATGTCTTATATGTTATTTATCGTTGAAATACCACGCTGTGAATAATTAGCGCAAAACTAGCACATACATTTTGTCCAAAAAAATTGTCTGAAAATATATATGTCTTGAATGTAACGCTGTAAATACAAATGCAATACAAAATAAATCCTAAACTATCAAACATTTTATACTGCATAATTCAAAACAACATAAACGTGAAGTGAATTTTCATGTCTGAAACGATTTAGTTAGAATACTGCTGTTTATAAACAAATTAAAAAGATAATGTCTTCAAAAAGTATAACAGTTTATATCTTACATATCTGTATTTGATATGAATTACATCTCATTGTATTTTGTAATAAATTGGCTTTTCTAGAATTGTAGGAGCACGGGCTTAGAGGTGAATTTTGGAATTTAAATAACTTGTGCTGAGTGCAGTAATATCCCATTAAATAATATATATCAATACATATCGCAAGTATGTGCACACAATCAATATGATACTTACAACAAATATTGCAACCGCTAAGCCTAATATGAATCCTGCAATGACATCTGAAGAATGATGTTTGTTTTCTCTAATACGCCCCAAACCACATAGAATTGCAGCTAATATTAGTCCAAATTGAATAAAGATCTTCAACAATCTGGTATATCGTATGTTTAAACGGTGTTCTATATACATCTGAAACGGTGTTTAACATTTATTAACTGTATCAAATAACCCTAAAAATGTAAGTCGCAGGATAGAATACAAATTAAGTTTCGATAACACTATACTTGATGTATAATTTAATAGCATTGTTTTAATGCATTGTCTTATACAGAAATTTGATTAAACTCTTATTAGATTAACTTGTTCTACAATTATTAATCTCTATAGATAAAGTTGCAATGCATGTATATATGTTAAGTTATTAAAAAAATGTTTTCATCTTGAAAGCCTCCATGACAATTCGAGAAAATAAATCATTTAAATATGTTTAACATGCATGTTATAACTTACGGAAAAATAAAAAGCTATGTACATGGCTACTGACGAGTGTCCAGAAGGAAAGGATTGTCGGCTGCTTCTGATTTCTGTATTGTCACTTCCGGCGCATGCGTATTCTGATATATATCTGTCAAAGTAATTTTTAAAACTTTAATTATTGTTATTGTGATTTTTTAAAACCATTTTTTGCAAGTATCGATTTATTCTGATTTGATATTAAATGTTGGTCCAATTTGAATTAATTGGTCCTTGAATTAAATCATTACAGGAAATTAAATACTAATATACTAGTTTAATCAGCTTTGATGTTTACATAAATTTCTATACTATAATTCATCATACTTTTATAAGAATAATAAAGTTTCAGTTCACTGCCGTATTGTACAATATTTTGACCTACATAATAATCACAGACGAGTTAAAAATAAAGGCAGTGAAAATCAACAATCTAATATTCCTTAAAAGCAGATGAAAAAAGACTTTACCCTGGACATAATGTTGTGTTAAACTGTGGTTTGCATACATCGAAGAAGTTTGGTCTTAATGCACCAATTTTGTTTTTCATAGCGTCAACAAATAATTCTTGTATAAGGAACCCGATCATAAACACAATGTAATTCTTCACACAAAAAATAACATCGGCTGAACATTGATATCTTGATTGGCATTTGACATCAATATAATTCAAAACCTCGACAGTTATTACCTACAAACAAAATTAAGGCGTTTCCATTAATAACATTTTAGATGAAATATATAAATGTGGGTTGAAATTAACTCACAACTAATGCTCCTTTTTTGTAAAGATAACATTCTATAACACAACATAAGATAGAGACAAATAAATTGTATGATTTTATCTCAGAAAAGAGGACTTATACCAATTTTATTTAGGTTGAAAGCATACAATCATTTAAATGATGCTTATGATGTATTTCATTTGTAAATTACATGCTTAATAGAAATATAAAAACAGTTCTAGAACTTGATCAAATTGACAAGTCAGCTAACATTTATGTATGTATATTCTAAATTTATAAATTATATAATTTTGGCAAGAGAGGAAAATATTTGCCCAAGTGATTGTTGTTAACTTAAAAAGCATTTACTCACCAGTAATAAAGAAATTGTTAATCCTACAACAATTAAAACAGGTGTTGAAATAGTCTCAGGTATGGATGGATAACTTAAAGATGTGTCCTCACAAAAGAATCCTCTTTCATAGGGTTTCCCGTAAAGAAACAGGTAAAATGCTACAACTGACGCTAAAATAGAAAAACACATAATGCAGTATAGATTAGTAAATAGAAACCATAAACAGATAAGGATAGATGGTATGTGCCTTATTTCATTTCAAGGAAACATTAAGCTCTTTTAAATGTCAAATAGGTTAATAAAGAAATTTCTTCTATCATAGGGTTTCCCATAAAGAAACAGGTAAAATGTACAACTGATGCTAAAATAGAAAAACATAATGCAATATAGGTTAATTAACAGAAACCATAAACAGATAAAGATAGACGGTATCTGCCTAATTTTATTTCAAGGAAACATTAAGTTTTTTTCAAATGTCAAATAGGTTAATAAATAAATTTCTCTTTTTTGGAAGCTTATTAATAAACTGAAGAAATCTGATTTTCTAAAAGTAGTTATATCTTAGTTAATTCATAGAGCATATAAAGGTTTTAAACTAATTACAAAAAAGTCCTACAAGGAAAAGAAATTACTTTCTGTTTTAAATATCACAGAATTTTCAAGTATGACATGCTTTGTTCACATTGTAAACAAACATGTGTAATTCAAATCGTTAAATTGTATTATACATCATCATTAAAAAACCTATCTCTGAATGTAATTTATCATTAGCTATGATTTTAAAATGCTTTTATTTAATGAAACGTCTTTCCGGCATTCTTGCATAAAATTTTATTTCATATAATTTCGTCATAGTTATAAACATGGTTCGTTTGATATATATTATTTTTAACACTTCAATACTTTACGTGAAAAGTGGTTAATTTTTGTGGTAATACAAAACGCATTTT